>NC_085076.1:2211801-2240274 GCF_963662255.1 Cinclus cinclus | reverse complement strand
ACCCTAAAAAATGGGATTTTTTGGGAGTTTTTCAGGGGTTTTTATCCCGAAAAATGGAATTTTTCAGGGATTTTCACTGAATTTTTCAGGGATTTTTACCCCAAAAAATGGAATTTTCCGGAGATTTTTGCTGAGTTTTTCAGGAATTTTTACCCTAAAAAAATGGGATTTTTCGGGGGTTTTTCAGGGGGTTTTATCCCGAAAAATGGGATTTTTTAGGGATTTTTTTACCCTAAAAAATGGGATTTTTTGGGGGTTTTCAGGGGGTTTTATCCCGGAAAAATGGGATTTTTTAGGGATTTTTTTACCCTAAAAAATGGGATTTTTCGGGGGTTTTTCAGGGGTTTTTATCCCGAAAAATGGGATTTTTTAGGGATTTTTTTTACCCTAAAAAATGGGATTTTTCGGGGGGTTTTCAGGGGTTTTTATCCCGAAAAATGGGATTTTTTAGGGATTTTTTTTACCCTAAAAAATGGGATTTTTCGGGGGGTTTTCACATTGAAAAATGGAATTTTTGGGGGATTTTCGCTGAATTTTTCAGGGGTTTTTACCCCCAAAAATGGAATTTTCCGGAGATTTTTGCTGAATTTTTCAGGAATTTTTACCCTAAAAAATGGGATTTTTCGGGGGTATTTCGTGTTGAAAAATGGGATTTTTCAGGGATTTTTGCTGAATTTTTCAAGCGTTTTTACCCCGGAAAACTGGGATTTTTTGGGGGTTTTTCAGGGGTTTTTATCCTGAAAAATGGGATTTTTACAGGGATTTTTTACCCTAAAAAATGGAATTTTTCAGGGATTTTTGCTGAATTTTTGAGGGATTTTTCACGTTGAGAAATGTAATTTTTGGGGGATTTTCGCAGAATTTTTCAGAAATTTTTTACCCTAAAAAATTGAATTTTTCAGGGATTTTCACTGAATTTTTCAGGAATTTTTACCCTAAAAATTGCAATTTTTCGGGTCGAAAAATGGAATTTTTCAGGGATTTTTTTTGCGTTAAAAAATGGAACTTTTCACCAATTTTCCGTCTTAATAAATCCAAATTTTTTGTCTCATTTTCACTGCTAAAAATCTGAATTTTCCAGGAATTTTCCCGCTTAAAAATCCAATGTTTGTCTCGTTTTTGCTGCGAAAAATCTGAATTTTCCACCAATTTTCCCTCTTAAAAAATCCAATTTTTGTCTCGTTTTCGCTGCGAAAAATCTGAATTTTTCAGGAATTTTCCCTCGTAAAAAATCCAAATTTTTGTCTCGTTTTTGCTGCGAAAAATCTGAATTTTCCTCCAATTTTCCCTCTTAAAAAATCCAATTTTTGTCTCGTTTTCGCTGCGAAAAATCTGAGTTTTTCAGGAATTTTTGGCCCTAAAAAAAATCCAATTTTTGTCGCGTTTTCGCTGCGAAAAATCTGAATTTTCCACCAATTTTCCCTCTTAAAAAATCCAATTTTTGTCTCGTTTTCGCTGCGAAAAATCTGAGTTTTTCAGGAATTTTTGGCCCTAAAAAATCCAATTTTTGTCGCGTTTTCGCTGCGAAAAATCTGAATTTTCCACCAATTTTCCCTCTTAAAAAATCCAATTTTTGTCTCGTTTTTGCCGCGAAAAATCTGAGTTTTTCAGGAATTTTTGGCCCTAAAAAATCCAATTTTTGTCGCGTTTTCACTGCGAAAAATCTGAATTTTTCAGGAATTTTCCCTCGTAAAAAATCCAAATTTTTGTCGCGTTTTCACTGCGAAAAATCTGAATTTTCCACCAATTTTCCCTCTTAGAAAATCCAATTTTTGTCTCGTTTTCGCCGCGAAAAATCTGAGTTTTTCAGGAATTTTTTGCCCTAAAAAATCCAATTTTTGTCGCGTTTTCACTGCGAAAAATCTGAATTTTCCACCAATTTTCCCTCTTAAAAAAATCCAATTTTTGTCACGTTTTCGCTGCGAAAAATCTGAATTTTCCACCAATTTTCCCTCTTAAAAAATCCAATTTTTGTCTCGTTTTCGCTGCGAAAAATCTGAGTTTTTCAGGAATTTTTGGCCCTAAAAAATCCAATTTTTGTCGCGTTTTCACTGCGAAAAATCTGAATTTTCCACCAATTTTCCCTCTTAAAAAATCCAATTTTTGTCTCGTTTTCGCTGCGAAAAATCTGAGTTTTTCAGGAATTTTTGGCCCTAAAAAATCCAAATTTTTGTCTCGTTTTCGCTGCGAAAAATCTGAATTTTTCAGGAATTTTCCCTCGTAAAAAATCCAAATTTTTGTCTCGTTTTCGCTGCGAAAAATCTGAGTTATCCACCAATTTTCCCTCTTAAAAAATCCAATTTTTGTCTCGTTTTCGCTGCGAAAAATCTGAGTTTTTCAGGAATTTTTGGCCCTAAAAAAATCCAATTTTTGTCGCGCTTTCGCTGCGAAAAATCTGAATTTTTCAGGAATTTTGCCTCTTAAAAAAATTGAATTTTTGCCGTAAAAACCTGGAATTTTTTTGCTCTTTCCCCCCCCCAGTTTGATTTTTTTTTTTCTCCCCCCCCCCCCCAATTTCCCACCCTCTCCCCGAGCGTGGAATTTTGGGCTTCCCAGGAACCTTTTTCCACATCCTGAGGGTTGAATCCCTGATCCAGGATTTTGGGGACGCCCCACTCGGTGCTCAGCAGGACGTTGTGCCGGGGTTGGTACCAAAAATCGTAACCAAATTTGGGGATTTTTCCTCCTTTTTCCCAATTTCCTTTCACCTCGAAGGTTTCTCCGTCCAGGAGGACGAAAGTGCCTGGGAAAAATAAAAAAAAAAAAATAAAATAAAATAAAAATTAAAATTAAAGCGCGGAGATCGATTAAACCCTGAAATAAAATCGATTACGCTCCGTTATTTCTTCATTTATTTTCATTTGTTTTATTTATTCCTTTTCATTCCTTTTTGTTTCTTTTTATTTCTTTTTATTTCTTTCCATTTATTCTCATTTATTCTCCCTTTTCATTCCTTTTTATTTCTTTTTATTCCTTTCCATTTATTCTCATTTATTCTCCCTTTTCATTCCTTTTTATTTCTTTTTATTCCTTTCCATTTATTCTCATTTATTCTCCCTTTTCATTCTGTTTTATTTCTTTTTATTCCTTTCCATTTATTCTCATTTATTCTCCCTTTTCATTCCTTTTTATTTCTTTTTATTTCTTTCCATTTATTCTCATTTATTCTCATTTATTCTCATTAATTCTCCCTTTTCATTCCTTTTTATTTCTTTTTATTCCTTTCCATTTATTCTCATTTATTCTCATTTATTCTCGTTTAATTTATTTCTATTTTTCTTTTTTTGTTGTTTTTGTTTTTTCTTTGTTTTATTTTTTTTTTTGCAGCTGGAGAAAAATGAAAGTTTGGGGACTTTTTTTTCCTTTTTTTTCGTTTTTTTTTTTCATTTTTTTTTTAAATTTTTTTTCCGTTTTTTTTCGTTTTTTTTCCGTTGTTTTTTTTTTTTTTTTAATTTTTTTTTTTTTTTTGGGGGGGGGGAATTTTGTGGAATTCCAAACCTTTTCCATTTCCTTGGGGATCCCCCAGGCAGCTGATGAGGATTTCCCCCGAGGCCAAGCAGTGGGAAGTGTGCGGGAACGCCGCGCCGGCTTTTTGGGCCAATTCCTCAGCTTCCACCACCTGGGAGGGGGGGAGAGAAAAATAAAATAAAATAAAATAAAATAAAATAAAATAAAATTAAAATAAAATAAAATAAAGTAAAATAAAATAAAATAAAATAAAATAAAATTAAAATAAAATAAAATAAAGTAAAATAAAATAAAATAAAATAAATTAAAATAAAATAAAATAAAGTAAAATAAAATAAAATAAAATAAAATAAAATAAAATAAAATAAAATAAAATAAAATATATGGGGAAAGTTGGGAATAAATGGGGGGAAATTGGGGGAAAAGAGGGGGAAAAAATTGGGGGGGAAACGGGGAAAAAATGGGGAAAAAGTGGGGAAAGAGCTGGGAAATAAATGGGGGATAAATGGGGAAAAATGGGGAAATAAATGGGGAAAAAAAGGGAAGAAAATTGGGAATAAAAGGGGAAAAAAGGGGAAAAAATGGGGAAAAAAGGGGGGGAAACGGGGAAAAATTGGGGAAACAAATGGGGAAAAATTGGGGTAAAATTGGGGAAATAAATGGGGGAAAATTGGGGAAAAATGGGGGAAAATGGGGAATAAATGGGGAAAAACAGGGAAATAAATGTGAAAAAATGTGGGGAAATTGGGGAACAAATGGGGAAAATGGGGAATAAATGGGGAAAAATGGGGGAAAAGTGGGGTAAAAACCACAAAAAAAAGGCTAAAAAAACCCACAGAAAACCCGCTAAAAACCACAAAAGAAACCGCTAAAAACCACAAAAAAAACCACTAAAAAAGCCCACAAAAAACCGCTGAAAAACCACAAAAAAAACGCTGAAAAACCACAAAAAAAACCGCTGAAAACCCAGGAAAAAAGCCACAAAAAACCCGCTAAAAGCCACAAAAAAACCGCTGAAAAACCACAAAAAAAAAAAAACCGCCAAAAACCACAAAAAAAATGCTGAAAACCCACAAAAAACCGCCAAAAACCACAAAAAATCCGCTGAAAACCCAGGAAAAAAAAAAACACAAAAAAATGCTGAAAAACCACAAAAAAAAAAACCGCCAAAAACCACAAAAAAACGCTGAAAACCCAGAAAAAAACCACAAAAAAAACGCTGAAAAACCACAAAAAACACCGAAAACCACCAAAAAAAACACTGAAAACCCCGAGAAAAAAACCACAAAAAAACTGACAAAAACCACAAAAAAAACCGCTGAAAACCCAGAAAAAAACCACAAAAAACCCGCTAAAAACCACAAAAAATCCGCTGAAAAAACACAAAAAAACCCATAAAAAAAACCCACAAAAAAACCCGACAAAAACCACAAAAAAACCGCTGAAAACCCAGAAAAAAAAAACCACAAAAAAATCGCCGAAACCACCAAAAAAACCCGCTGAAAACCCAGGAAAAAAAGCCACAAAAAAAACCCACAAGAAAACCGCCAAAAACCACAAAAAAAACCCGCTGAAAACCCAGGAAAAAAAACCACAAAAAAACCGCCAAAAACCACAAAAAAAACCGCCTAAAACCACAAAAAAACCGCCTAAAACCACAAAAAAAAAAAAAAAACCCGACAAAAACCACCAAAAAAACCCGCTGAAAACCCAGGAAAAAAGCCACAAAAAAACCGCCGAAAACCACAAAAAAACCGCCTAAAACCACAAAAAAAAAAAAAAAACCCGCCAAAAACCACCAAAAAAACCCGCTGAAAACCCAGGGAAAAAAAACCACAAAAAAACCGCCGAAAACCACAAAAAAACCGCCTAAAACCACAAAAAAAAAAAAAAACCCGCCAAAAACCACAAAAAAAACCCCGCTGAAAACCCAGGAAAAAAGCCACAAAAAAACCGCCGAAAACCACAAAAAAACCGCCTAAAACCACAAAAAAAAAAAAAACCCGCCAAAAACCACAAAAAAAACCCGCTGAAAACCCAGGAAAAAAAACCACAAAAAAACCGCCGAAAACCACCAAAAAACCGCCTAAAACCACAAAAAAAAAAAAAAAACCCGCCAAAAACCACCAAAAAAACCCGCTGAAAACCCAGGGAAAAAAAACCACAAAAAAACCGCCGAAAACCACCAAAAAACCGCCTAAAACCACAAAAAAAAAAAAAAAACCCGCCAAAAACCACCAAAAAAACCGCCGAAAACCTAGAAAAAACCGCCAAAACCCACCGAAAACCCGCCAAAAACCCCAGAAAAAAACCGCTAAAAACCCACGAGGACCCCCACAAAAGCAAAGGACGTCGGCGCCCCCGAAGGAAGGCGCCGAGGCAGAGCGAGCCAAGGCGGCGGCGCGGGAGGCGCCGCGCGGGTCCCACCTTGTGCAGCCGGGGCGCGCGGGGCTCGGCGGCGACGTCGACGACGTAGACGCGGGACGAGGCGAGCGCGGGCAGCACGAGGAAGCGGCGGGAGCGGCGGGAGTCGCCGTGGCAGCTGCTGCAGGCGTTCCAGCCCGAGTGGTGCAGCTCGTCCCCCGCGTGCGGCATGGGCAGCCGGTGGATCACCTGAACGGGCGCGCGCCGAGGGAGGTGGCGTTGGGATGGAGGATTGGGGATTGGGGGATGGGGATGGGGATTGGGATTGAGGATTGGGCATTGGGATTGGGCATCGGGATTGGGCATTGGGATGGGGATGGGGATTGGGGATTGGTCATTGGGATTGGGATTGGGATGGGGATGGGGATTGGGATTGGGCATTGGGATTGAGCATTGGGATTGGGCATTGGGATGGGGATGGGGATTGGGATTGAGCATTGGGATTGAGCATTGGGATTGGCATTGGGATTGGGCATTGGGATGGGGATGGGGATTGGGGATGGGGATTGGGGATGGGCATTGAGAGGGGGATGGGGATTGGGATTGGGATTGGTCATTGGGATTGGGATGGGGATTGGGGATGGGGATGGGGATTGGGATGGGGATGGGGATTGAGCATTGGGATTGGGATGGGGATTGGGATTGAGCATTGGGATTGAGCATTGGGATTGGCATTGGGATTGGGCATTGGGATGGGGATGGGGATTGGGGATGGGGATTGGGGATGGGGATTGGGGATGGGCATTGAGAGGGGGATGGGGATTGGGATTGGGATTGGTCATTGGGATTGGGATGGGGATTGGGGATGGGGATGGGGATTGGGATGGGGATGGGGATTGAGCATTGGGATTGGGATGGGGATTGGGATTGAGCATTGGGATTGAGCATTGGGATTGGCATTGGGATTATGATTGGCTTTGGGATTGGCATTGGGATTGAGACTGGGATTGGTCACTGGGATTGGGATTGGCATGGGGATTGGGACTGGGATTGGCATGGGGATTGGGAGTGAGGGATGCGTCTCCTTGAACGGGCTTTCTGGGAGTTTTCTTCACCCTGTCCCCCCCCCCACCCCCGCCAGGGATTTTGGGATACCGCGCGGTCGTGGGGATTCTTCCCGGATTTGGGATCCCTCACAGCCATGGATCCTTCCCCGCACTCCCCTGGATTTTTCCCACATTCCCCTGGATTTTTCCCACATTCCCCCGGATTTTTCCCACATTCCCCTGGATTTTTCCCACATTCCCCTGGATTTTTCCCACATTCCCCTGGATTTTTCCCACATTCCCCTGGATTTTTCCCGCACTCCCCTGGATTTTTCCCACATTACCCCGGATTTTTCCCGCATTCCCCTGGATTTTTCCCGCATTCCCCTGGATTTTTCCCGCATTACCCCGGATTTTTCCCGCATTCCCCTGGATTTTTCCCACATTCCCCTGGATTTTTCCCACATTCCCCTGGATTTTTCCCACATTCCCCTGGATTTTTCCCGCATTCCCCTGGATTTTTCCCGCATTCCCCTGGATTTTTCCCGCATTCCCCTGGATTTCTCCCGGATCCGGGACCCCGCATTCCCCCGCGTTCTCCCCGCCCCCGTACCTGGCAGTACTGCGGGGATTTGGGATCCACATCCACGGTGGCCAGAAAATCGGGAATGCCGATCCCGGTGTTCCGGTAGATGCAGGGCAGGTACAGCAGCTCCTCCCGAGGCCCTGCAGGCAAAATTTGGGATCAAATCCCAAACCCCACCAAAAAAAAAAAAACAAAACAAAACAAATTCCAGCTTTCCCCATCGTTTGAGCCTTTCCTCTGCCCTCGATCCCGAAGCAATTCCAGGATTTGGGAATGCTGGCCCAGCACTTGCCTTTCATGGCCTCCAGAGGGCTGGCGTAGCCCGGCCCGCACGTTCCGCATTTTCCTGCTGGGAAAAGGAGAAAATTCCAACCTTTTCACGTCCCAGAACTGCCAGAAGTGAGGGCGAAAATCCCGGGAATTTGGGGCCTTCCGTTGGGTCCCCATTCCCAGTTCTTCATTTCCTCATTTCCCAGCCTCGAAGCCATGGAATTCCCCACTCCCAATTCCATGGAATTCCCCATTTCCCAGCCTTAAAATCCATGGAATTCCCAATTCCCAATTCCATGGAATTCCCCATTCCCAATTCCCAGCCTTAAAATCCATGGAATTCCCAATTCCCAATTCATGGAATTCCCCATTCCCAATTCCCAGCCTTAAAATCCATGGAATTCCCCATTCCCATATCCATGGAATTCCCCATTCCCAATTCCCAGCCTTAAAATCCATGGAATTCCCAATTCCCAATTCCATGGAATTCCCCATTTCCCAGCCTTAAAATCCATGGAATTCCCAATTCCCAATTCCATGGAATTCCCCATTCCCAATTCCCAGCCTTAAAATCCATGGAATTCCCCATTCCCATATCCATGGAATTCCCCATTCCCAATTCCCAGCCTTAAATCCTTGGAATTTCCCACTCCCAGTTTCCCATTCCCAATTTCTCATTCCATAGAATTCCCAATTCCAAATTCCCTGGAATTCCCAATTCCCCATTCCCAATTCCATGGAATTCCCTGGAATTCCCAATTCCCCAGAATTCCTGATTCCCAATTCCCTGGAATTCCCAATTCCCTGGAATTCCCAGTTCCCAATTCCCTGGAATTCCCAATCTCCATGGAATTCCCAATTCCCAGTTCCCAATTCCCTGGAATTCCCAATTCCCAATTCCAAATTCAATGGAATTCCCAATTCCCAATTCCATGGAATTCCCACTTCCCCGTTCCCAATTCCCTGGAATTCCCAATTCCCCATTCCCAATTCCATGGAATTCCCAATTCCCAGTTCCCAATTCCCTGGAATTCCCAATTCCCAATTCCATGGAATTCCCAATTCCATGGAATTCCCTGGAATTCCCAATTCCCTGGAATTCCCAATTCCCCATTCCCTGGAATTCCCAATTCCCCATTCCCAATTCCATGGAATTCCCTGGAATTCCCAATTCCCTGGAATTCCCAATTCCCAATTCCATGGAATTCCCAATTCCTTGGAATTCCCAATTCCCCGTTCCCAATTTTTGGGCCTTGGATTTGTTCATTCCTGGGAATAAAACGTTGGAATTTATCCCAAATTTTGGCTTCCCGAGTTGCCCCAAGGAGGGGGCAAAATCAGGAGGGATAAATTTGGGATTTTTAGCACCAAAAAAAAAAAAAAAAAAAAAAAAATTGGGAATTTCTTTGGAATTCCAAGATTTAATATCAAAATATTCCGAATTCCAGGCAGGCAAATACGGATTGAATTTGGGAAAAATCAAATTAAAAGACACGGGGGGGGAGAGGGGGGGAAGAAAAAAAAAAATCCAAAAATTTTAAGGATTTTCTCCCAGAAAAAAAAAAATCCCAAATTTCCAAGGAAATTTAAAAGACTTCATGCTGGAAATAAATTCCAGGATTTATTTCCATTCATAATTCCCAATTTTTTGGAGCTCCCAGGTGTGTCAATGATTCCCAAAGTTTTTTTATTTATTTATTTTTTTTATCGACTTCCAGGACCTTGGAACCAACAACAACTACAACAAAAAAAAACTAAAAAAAAAAAAACCCTAAAAATCCTCAAAAAAATTCTATTTGGGAATGAAAAATTCCAGGAAAATCAGGATATTTTTTTTGGTTGGATTATTGGGAGTTTTTGGCTACACATTCCTGCTATAAATTCCTGAAATTTTTTTTTTTTTTTTTGGCTGGGTTTGATCCCAAAAATCTTGTTTTTGTTCTGTTCTGTTTTTTTTTTCCCCCTGTGTTTTGAATTCCCACTAAACCGATTCCAAGTTTGTTTTGTTTTTTTTTTGGCCCCTCCCACTTTTTTTCCACAGTACCAAAAAATAAAATCCTGAAAATCTGAGGTTTTTTTCCCCTCAAAAATAAAAACAAAACAAAACCCCAAAAAGCTAAAAAAAAAAAAAATATCCTGAAAATCGGGGATTTACCCCCCAAAAATATAAAAAAAAATAAATTAAAAAAAACAGAGGAAAACTCAAAATATTTTTCCAAGGGTTTTTTCCTGTTCCAAATCACTTTTTCCCTCTTTTTTTTTTTTGTTTGGGGAAGTTCAGGGATTAAAAATTCTCAATTAAAAACAGATTTTAATGAAGGAATTCAAGCTTTTCGTTAAAACCTTGGAGAGTTTTTTGTTGTTTTTTTGTTTTTAGGGAATAATTAAATATTGAAATCCAAGGAAAAAACAAAACTGGAATTTGACCTGACCCCCCACCCCCACCCCCGAATGCCAAAATTCCGCGATTTTTTTGGGAGAATTTTTTGGGAATTCTGAAGGATTTGGGGATCTCTTACCCATCCTGGATCGGGCTGGGAATGAGAATTCCAAAATTTCTTGGATTTTTGGTGGAGGAACAGCCCGGAAAGAATCGAAAATCCAAAGGGAAAACAAAACGAAACAAAAATTAAATAAATAAAGGCAGGGGGAGGGATTTGGGGGAGGAGGAGCCAAGGGGAGGATCCAGAACGCGGGGAATTAAAAAAAAAAAACAAAAAAAAACAAAGAAAACCCAAAAAAAAAAACCCCAAACAACCAAAAAAAAAACCAAAAAAAAAAAAAAAACCCCAACCCCCCCCAAAAAAAAGCCCAAAAAAACCCCAAAAAACCCCAAAAAACAAAAAAAAAAACGCAAAACCCCCCAAAAAACAAACCAAAAAACCAAAAAACAAAAAACCAAAAAACCGCAAAAAAAACCCCCAAAAAAACACAAAAAACCCCAAAAAACACCCCAAAAAAACCCCAAAAAATCAATAAAACCCTAAAAAAAAACCTAAAAAAAACCAAAAAAACAAACCAAAACCAAAAAAACCCCCCAAAAGCCCCCCCAAAAAACAAAAAAAAAACCCAAAACCCCCCCCAAAAAACCCTAAAACCACTAAAAACCCAAAAAACAAAACAAAATAAACCAAAAAACCCCAAAAAAACCCCCCAAAAAACCCCAAAAAACCCAACCCCCCCCCAAAAAAACAAGACTCCCCCCAAAAAAACCTAAAAAAAACAAAAGAAAAACCCCCCAAAAAACAAAAGAAACCCAAAATGAACCCAAATAAACCCCCCAAAAACCCCCCAAAACCCCAAAAAAGCCCAAAAAAAGCCAACCCCCCCCAAAAACCTCAAGAAAAACCTAAAAAAACCCAAAAAAACAAAAAAAAACAAAAAACCCCAAGAAAGACCTCAAAAAACCCCAAAGAAACCCCAAAAACGCCCAAAACACCAAAAAAACCCCTCAAAAAAACCAAAAAAAATCCAAAAAAAGCCTAAAAAAACCAAAAAACCCCCCAAAAAACCCCCCCAAAAACCCGCAAAAAAACCCAAAAAAAACCAACCAAAAATACCAAAAAACCCCAAAAACCCCCCAAAAAAATCCCCCAAAAACCCCAAAAATCCCCCAAACCCCCCCAAAACCCCCAACCCCCCCCCAAAGTGCAGCTGCCCAATTGCAAAAGGAAATTCCCAAATTTCTGTCCCCGGGCAATTTGGGACCGCAGGAGGAGCAGGTTTGGCTGAAAACCAGGAAAAAAAACCAGTTGGGATTGGATTGGATTGGATTGGGTTGGATTTGGTTGGGTTGGGTTGGATTGGATTGGGTTGGGTTGGATTGGATTGGATTGGGTTGGGTTGGGTTGGATTGGATTGGATTGGGTTGGGTTGGATTGGGTTGGATTTGGTTGGGTTGGGTTGGATTGGATTGGGTTGGGTTGGATTGGATTGGATTGGGTTGGGTTGGGTTGGGTTGGATTGGATTGGATTGGATTGGGTTGGGTTGGGTTGGGTTGGGTTGGATTGGGTTGGATTGGATTGGATTGGGTTGGATTGGGTTGGGTTGGGTTGGGTTGGGTTGGGTTGGATTGGGTTGGGTTGGGTTGGGTTGGATTGGATTGGATTGGGTTGGGTTGGGTTGGTTTGGGTTGGGTTGGATTGGGTTGGGTTGGATTGGGTTGGATTTGGTTGGGTTGGGTTGGTTTGGGTTGGGTTGGGTTGGGTTGGATTGGGTTGGGTTGGATTGGGTTGGATTTGGTTGGGTTGGGTTGGGTTGGGTTGGGTTGGGTTGGGTTGGATTGGGTTGGGTTGGATTGGGTTGGATTGGATTTGGTTGGGTTGGATTGGGTTGGGTTGGATTGGATTGGATTGGATTGGGTTGGATTGGGTTGGGTTGGGTTGGGTTGGGTTGGGTTGGATTGGATTGGATTGGATTGGATTGGATTGGATTGGATTGGATTGGGTTGGGTTGGATTGGATTGGGTTGGGTTGGGTTGGTTTGGGTTGGGTTGGATTGGGTTGGGTTGGGTTGGATTTGGTTGGGTTGGGTTGGGTTGGTTTGGGTTGGGTTGGATTGGATTGGATTGGATTGGATTGGATTGGATTGGGTTGGGTTGGGTTGGGTTGGGTTGGGTTGGGTTGGGTTGGGTTGGGTTGGGTTGGATTGGGTTGGATTGGGTTGGGTTGGGTTGGATTGGATTGGGTTGGGTTGGGTTGGGTTGGGTTGGGTTGGGTTGGGTTGGATTGGGTTGGATTTGGTTGGGTTGGGTTGGGTTGGTTTGGGTTGGGTTGGATTGGGTTGGGTTGGGTTGGATTTGGTTGGGTTGGGTTGGGTTGGTTTGGGTTGGGTTGGATTGGATTGGATTGGATTGGATTGGATTGGATTGGATTGGGTTGGGTTGGATTGGGTTGGGTTGGGTTGGGTTGGGTTGGGTTGGGTTGGGTTGGATTGGGTTGGATTGGGTTGGGTTGGGTTGGATTGGATTGGGTTGGGTTGGGTTGGGTTGGGTTGGGTTGGATTGGATTGGGTTGGGTTGGGTTGGGTTGGGTTGGGTTGGGTTGGGTTGGATTGGGTTGGGTTGGGTTGGGTTGGGTTGGGTTGGGTTGGGTTGGGTTGGGTTGGATTTGGTTGGGTTGGGTTGGGTTGGGTTGGGTTGGGTTGGATTTGGTGTAATTTCATTTTATTTATTTGTTTTGATTTGATTTGGTTTGATTTGATTTGATTTATTTGATTTGGTTTGGTTTGATTTCATTTGATTTGACTTAATTTCATTTGATTTCATTTTATTTGATTTAATTTGATTTGGTTTTATTTTATTGGATTTGATTTCATTTGATTTGATTTCATTGATTTGATTTGATTTCATTTGATTTATTTAATTTGATTTGATTTATTTGGTTTGATTTGATTTGATTTCATTTTATTTCATTTGATTTGAATTCATTTGATTGGATTGGATTGGATTTTATTTGATTTCATTTTATTTCATTTCATTTTATTTTATTGGATTTGATTTGATTTGATGATTTTATTTTATTTTTTTTATTTGATTTTTAATTTGGTTTTTTGGGGAATTTGTTTTAGTTTTGATTTTTTTATTTTTGTTTTTGTATTTTTGGGACTGATTTTTTTTCCATTTTTAATTTTTTTTTTAAATTTTTTATTTTGCCTTTTTCCCCCACCCAAATTTTGGGAATTTTCCCAACTCCTCCTTTACCACAACCCCAAACCTTCCCTGTGCATCCCTGAATTCTGGAATTTTCTCATCCCAAAGAGGAAAATATATTTTATTTTTTTTTTCCCCTTTATTATTTTTAATCGACATTTTAGCACCTGGGGGAATAAAAAAAATTAATAATAATAAAAAAAAAATCTATTTTTAGCAGCACAAAAAGTGTGGGAAGTGCCCATCCCAAATTCAAATTAATTCATAGATAAAAATCTTCCTTAATTAGTTTTTAATTATCCCTTAATTAGTCCCAGATTTCCTAAAAAAAAAAAAAAAAAATCTCTTTACTCTGGAATTCATCGCGGGACAGAAAAATTTGGGTTAATAAAAATAAAAATTAATAATAAAAAAAAAAATTTAAAAGTGTAGGAGTTCAAGGCTCTCCAATTTCTGTCCCATCCTAAATTTCATGAGGAATATGGGAAAAAAAAATTAAAAAAATAAAATAAAGGGAATTAAAGCAGGATTTTAAAATTTATTTTTGGTGTATTGAAATGAGATGGAAAGAAATTAATAAAAAATCAAATTTATTTTATTAAACTCATTCTCCTGTTTTGATGGATTCTTTCTCACATTTTGGATTCGGATTCTTTAAAGGTGGAGGGAAAAAAAAAGGAGGAAAATTTGAATTTTTCAACCTTGAAATTCCAGCCCGGAATTCCTTCCCTAGAGGAGAAAAAGGGAAAAAAAAAAAAAAAAAAAAAAAAACCCAAAAAAACCCCACGCAATTAAATTAATTTACTAATCCCAAATATCTCAATTAATAAATACAAATCTCAGAAATAAAACCAATAAAATTAGAATATTTTTCAGCTTAAATTAATTTAAATATCACTGATATTTTAAACATCAATCAGGCTTGAAAATACAATTAAGGACAAAATTTAAAAATTTTAAATTTCTAGAAAATGACAGAAAAATTATTTTTCTCAATTAAGATGATTGCCCTCATATTTTTGGGTCGTTTTCCCCATTTTTGACTTTTTCTCCTTCATTTTTGGGGTTGTCTCCTCTTAATTTTTGGGTTTTTTAGGGCTATTTTTGGCCACTTCGGGTCGTTTTTCACTTTTTTTTTTTTTTTTGGATTTTATTTTTTCCCAATTTTGTTTTTTTTTTTTTTTCCCCAGTTCTGGGCTGATTTTCCTCATTTTTTGTCTGTTTTTTTTTTTTCTCATTTTGGGGCTGTTCCCCCCATTTTTGGTCACTTTTTTTTCCTCATTTTTAGGCTGTTTTACCCCATTTTTGGGCTGATTTTCCTCAGATTTTTTGGGGCTGTTCCCCCCATTTTTGGTCACTCTTTTTTCTCATTTTTAGGCTGTTTTACCCCATTTTTGGGCTGATTTCTTCTTATTTTTTAGGCTGCTTCCCCACACTTCTGGGCTGATTTCCTCTGATTTTTTGGGGCTGTTTCCCCCATTTTTTGGCCTGTTTTTTTCCTTACTTTTAGGCTGTTTTTCCCCACTTTTGGGGCTGATTTCCCCTGGCTTTTTGGGTTGTTTTTTCCTCCCATTTTTTGCTCTGTCTTTGTCTCATTTTTGGGTCTGTTTCCCCCATTTCTTCATCTGTTTTTCCTCATTTTTGGGGCTGTTTCCCCCATTTCTTCATCTGTTTTTCCTCATTTTTGGGGCTGTTTCCCCCATTTCTTCATCTGTTTTTCCTCATTTTTGGGGCTGTTTCCCCCATTTCTTCATCTGTTTTTTCCTCATTTTTGGGGCTGATTTCTCCTCATTTTTTTAAGGCTGTTTCCACACACTTTTGGGGCTGTTTTTCCCTTTTTTTTTGCTCCTTTTTTTTTTTTTTCCGATATTTTGAAGCTGATTCCCCCTCATCTCGGAGCTGTTCCTCATTTTGGAGCCGTCTCAAGGTGGGATTTTTTAACCACAGGCGAGGAAAATTTTGCCCAGGGAACATTTTTGCGAACAAAACTCCTCACCTGAACACGCCAAGGTGAGCAAAGCCCACCCAGGCACATCCAACACCTGCCTCAGGTTGGGATCTTTGGCCAGAGGAGCGGCAACCATCCCTCAGCTGCTGTGGGCTCACCTCTCCTCACAGCCCTGAGGCCGCTCAAACTCAACTCGGGGCATCCTCTCGGCTGCTGAGGCAGCGCCGATCGCTTCTCCCGGCGCTCCCCAACCCTTGACGCCCTCAGCCCCGCACCAACGGCGGATCCGTGAGGGGAAAAGCCCTGAGGAGCGGGCGGGCTGAGGGGGGAGGGAGGGGGGGGGTTGGATCCAGACCCTGCGGCGCCATTTTCCCGCCCTTCCCTCCCTCAGCCGCCTCAGGGCCCGGCCCCGTGACGTCACCGCGCGCAGGAGGAAGTGACGTCACAGGTATCCCTCCGCCGGCCAGGTCCCCTTTTTGTGTGTGTGTGTGTGTGTGTGTGTGTGTGTGTGTGTGTGTGTGTGTGTGTATGGTGTGTGTGGTGTGTGTGGTGCGGCTGAGGGCGCCGCGCGCCTGTATCAGCCCGCCGGGCCCGGCGACCTTTTTTTTTTTTTTTTTTTCTTTTTTTTTTTCTTCTTACTCCCCCCTCCCTTTTCCGTGAGGGGTGAAGTAGAGGAGGGGGGCGGGAAAAAAAAAAAAAAACCCACCCCACACGCACGCCAAGCACGGAGCCGCCCCCCGGCAGAACGTACAGAGGGCGAGCGGAGCCGGGGATAATTCTTTCTTCATCACCATCTTCATCCTCCTCCTCAGCATCCCGCCGAGTGTGAGGCGGGGGGCGGGAGGGGGGCTCATGCCACCTGTCCCCGCGTCCTGCGGGGAGAGGAGAACTGCGGATCTCCATAAGAACGAGCGGCGGCAGCGCTGAGGAAGGTGAGGCGGGGGGCTTGGAGAAATGGAGGGATGGAGGGGGGATGAAGGCAACGGAGCCTCCCGGGGGTGACGGCGACCAGAGATGGAGGTGGTGGGGGGGTGATTGGTGACGGTGAAACCGGCTCGAACCGCCCGGGAATGGGGGAGAAGGAGGGAATGAAGGAGGAGGAGGGGGGGGCGGGCGGCAGGGCCGGAGCGCGCCGTACACAAAGCGGTGGCGGGAGGAGGAGGAGGAGGAGGAGGAGGAGGAGGAGGAGGAGGAGGAGGAGGAGGAGGAGGAGAAGAGCAGGAGGAGGAGGAGGAGAAGGAGGAGGAGGAGGAGAAGGGAGGGCTCGGGGTGCCGGGGAGGAGCCGCGGCCGCTCCCGCCGGGCCCCGGGCGGGCTCTGAGGGACGCGGAGGGATCCGCGCGTAGCCCTCACGGCCCGGGCCGGGGGGGACGCGGTGATGCGGTCGCCCTCAGGGGAGGGGGTCGGCGGTGATGAGGCCCAGCCGCCTCTCCCTCCGCACACCCCGTCCCGCCATAGCGGGGATCCCCTCCCGGCTCCCTCACGATGGTCGCCCGCTCTGTCGCCACCAGCGGGGTGAGGAAGGGGCGGTCGCGTCCTTCCTTCCTCCCACCCCGTCCCCTCAACCGGTGCTGCCGCCCCCTCCTCTCTTTGGCGGCGCTGCTTCGCTGGTGGGCGGCCATGTTGGGCACGGGGATTATTTTTCGCTCTCTTTCTTAACCTCCACAATACGCTGAGGGTGTGCGTGTGTGTGTGTGTGTGTGAGTGTGTGTGAGGGTTTTTCCCGGAGCTCTCGGGAAAAGCGGCCTTTTCCCGGTTTCTAGAGGAGGTTAAGGAAAAGGGGAGGGTTTGTTGTCAGCGGTTTGCAGAGTGCGACCACCCCCCCTCTGATCATCCTTGGCCTGCTGGTGCTTCACCTTCTCGAGTGAGTGCCCCTCTCCAGCGCCCTGAGGGGTGGGAACGCCTGGGCCCCAGGGCTTTGGGATCGGGATCTCAGTTACCATAACCTGAGGGATTTGGGATCACAGTTACCATAACCTGAGGGATTTGGGATCACAGTTACCGTCCCTCAGGGATTTGGGATCACAGTTACCATAACCTCAGAGATTTGGGATCACAGTTACCGTCCCTCAGGGATTTGGGATCACAGTTACCATAACCTCAGGGATTTGGGATCACAGTTACCATCCCTCAGGGATTTGGGATCACAGTTACCATCCCTCAGGGATTTGGGATCACAGTTACCATCCCTCAGGGATTTGGGATCACAGTTACCATAACCTCAGGGATTTGGGATCACAGTTACCGTCCCTCAGGGATTTGGGATCACAGTTACCATAACCTCAGAGATTTGGGATCACAGTTACCGTCCCCTCAGGGATTTGGGATCACAGTTACCATAACCTGAGGGATTTGGGATCACAGTTACCATCCCTCAGGGATTTGGGATCACAGTTACCATCCCTCAGGGATTTGGGATCACAGTTACCGTAACCTCAGGGATTTGGGATCACAGTTACCGTCCCTCAGGGATTTGGGATCACAGTTACCATAACCTCAGGGATTTGGGATCACAGTTACCATAACCTCAGGGATTTGGGATCACAGTTACCGTCCCTCAGGGATTTGGGATCACAGTTACCATCCCTCAGGGATTTGGGATCACAGTTACCATAACCTCAGGGATTTGGGATCACAGTTACCATAACCTCAGGGATCTGGGATCACAGTTACCATCCCTCAGGGATTTGGGATCACAGTTACCATAACCTCAGGGATTTGGGATCACAGTTACCATCCCTCAGGGATTTGGGATCACAGTTACCATCCCTCAGGGATTTGGGATCACAGTTACCGTAACCTCAGGGATTTGGGATCACAGTTACCGTCCCTCAGGGATTTGGGATCACAGTTACCATCCCTCAGGGATTTGGGATCACAGTTACCATCCCCTCAGGGATTTGGGATCACAGTTACCATCCCTCAGGGATTTGGGATCACAGTTACCATAACCTCAGGGATTTGGGATCACAGTTACCATAACCTCAGGGATTTGGGATCACAGTTACCGTCCCCTCAGGGATTTGGGATCACAGTTACCATAACCTGAGGGATTTGGGATCACAGTTACCATCCCTCAGGGATTTGGGATCACAGTTACCATCCCTCAGGGATTTGGGATCACAGTTACCGTAACCTCAGGGATTTGGGATCACAGTTACCGTCCCTCAGGGATTTGGGATCACAGTTACCGTAACCTCAGGGATTTGGGATCACAGTTACCATAACCTCAGGGATTTGGGATCACAGTTACCATAACCTCAGGGATTTGGGATCACAGTTACCATCCCTCAGGGATTTGGGATCACAGTTACCGTAACCTCAGGGATTTGGGATCACAGTTACCGTAACCTCAGGGATTTGGGATCACAGTTACCGTCCCTCAGGGATTTGGGATCACAGTTACCATAACCTCAGGGATTTGGGATCACAGTTACCATAACCTCAGGGATTTGGGATCACAGTTACCGTAACCTCAGGGATTTGGGATCACAGTTACCATCCCCTCAGGGATTTGGGATCACAGTTACCGTAACCTCAGGGATTTGGGATCACAGTTACCATCCCTCAGGGATTTGGGATCACAGTTACCATAACCTCAGGGATTTGGGATCACAGTTACCGTCCCCTCAGGGATTTAGGATCACAGTTACCGTAACCTCAGGGATTTGGGATCACAGTTACCATCCCTCAGGGATTTGGGATCACAGTTACCGTAACCTCAGGGATTTGGGATCACAGTTACCATAACCTCAGGGATTTGGGATCACAGTTACCATAACCTCAGGGATTTGGGATCACAGTTACCATCCCTCAGGGATTTGGGATCACAGTTACCATCCCTCAGGGATTTGGGATCACAGTTACCGTAACCTCAGGGATTTGGGATCACAGTTACCATAACCTCAGGGATTTGGGATCACAGTTACCATCCCTCAGGGATTTGGGATCACAGTTACCGTAACCTCAGGGATTTGGGATCACAGTTACCATAACCTCAGGGATTTGGGATCACAGTTACCATAACCTCAGGGATTTGGGATCACAGTTACCGTAACCTCAGGGATTTGGGATCACAGTTACCATCCCTCAGGGATTTGGGATCACAGTTACCATAACCTCAGGGATTTGGGATCACAGTTACCGTCCCTCAGGGATTTGGGATCACAGTTACCATAACCTCAGGGATTTGGGATCACAGTTACCATAACCTCAGGGATTTGGGATCACAGTTACCGTCCCTCAGGGATTTGGGATCACAGTTACCATCCCCTCAGGGATTTGGGATCACAGTTACCATCCCTCAGGGATTTGGGATCACAGTTACCATCCCCTCAGGGATTTGGGATCACAGTTACCATAACCTCAGGGATTTGGGATCACAGTTACCATAACCTCAGGGATTTGGGATCACAGTTACCGTCCCTCAGGGATTTGGGATCACAGTTACCATCCCCTCAGGGATTTGGGATCACAGTTACCATAACCTCAGGGATTTGGGATCACAGTTACCATCCCTCAGGGATTTGGGATCACAGTTACCATAACCTCAGGGATTTGGGATCACAGTTACCATCCCCTCAGGGATTTGGGATCACAGTTACCGTAACCTCAGGGATTTGGGATCACAGTTACCATAACCTCAGGGATTTGGGATCACAGTTACCGTAACCTCAGGGATTTGGGATCACAGTTACCATCCCCTCAGGGATTTGGGATCACAGTTACCATAACCTCAGGGATTTGGGATCACAGTTACCGTAACCTCAGGGATTTGGGATCACAGTTACCATAACCTCAGGGATTTGGGATCACAGTTACCGTAACCTCAGGGATTTGGGATCACAGTTACCGTCCCTCAGGGATTTGGGATTCCCAGTTTTCCCTGTCCTATCCCTCCAGTTTTCCCTCAGGAGCTGCTCCGTCCCCTCATCCCACCCGGATCGAAGCCGGGAAAAAAAATGGGAGAACTCCTGGAAAGGGATCAGCCCCTCGGGAATTCCATCCCTCCAGCAGGATCTGGGATTCCAGCCCAAAAATCCCCCCAGGCTGCTGCTGCTCAGAAAATTCCCACTGCTTGGGAAAATAATTCCCAGTGCTTGGGAATGTTTGGGGAAATTCCCTTTGCCTGGGAATATTTGGGAAAAATCCCAGTGCTTGGGAATGTTTGGGAAAAATCCCAGTAGTTGGGAATGCTTGGGAAAATAATTCCCCGTGCTTGGGAATAGTTGGGAAAAATCCCAGTGCTTGGGAATATTCCCAGTGGTTGGGAATATTCCCAGTGGTTGGGAATAGTTGGGAAAAATCCCAGGGTTTGGGAAAATTATTCCCATTGCTTGGGAATGTTTGGGAAAAATCCCAGGGTTTGGGAAAATTCCCTTTATTTGGGAAAATTCCCAGTGCTTGGGAATGTTTGGGAAAAATCCCAGTGCTTGTGGAAATTCCCAGTGCTTGGGAATCCTTGAGAAAATTCCCTTTGCCTGGGAATATTTGGGAAAAATCCCAGTGCTTGGGAATGTTTGGGAAAAATCCCAGTGGTTGGGAATGCTTGGGAAAATAATTCCCAGTGCTTGGGAATGTTTGGGGAAAATTCCCTTTATTTGGGAATATTCCCAGTGGTTGGGAATGTTTGGGGAAAATCCCAGTGCTTGGGAATAGTTGGGAAAAATCCCAAGGTTTGGGAAAATTCCCAGTGCTTGGGAATGTTTGGGGAAATTCCCTTTATTTGGGAAAATTTCCCAGTATTTGGGAATTTTTGTCCCGAGGTTTTCCTGGAATTGCCTCCATGGCAGAGACCTCGGATCCTGCTTCCCAAAATTCCCATTTTATTTGGATTCCCCTGATCCCAGAGGATGGGAGGGATCCCACCAGAGAAATTCCTGAAGGTGCTGGGAAAAATCCTAATTAAAAAATGAAAGCAAAGAAAAATAAATTTAAACACTCAAAATAAAAAAAAAATAAATTTAAACACTCAAAATAAAAAAAAAAAAATAAAAGTCGAAAGAAAAACAAATTCAAATTAAAAAAAAGAAATTAAATTTAAGAAAATTAAGAAGTCAAAAGAAAAACAGATTCAAAAAATTAAAATTAAAAAGGCGGAAGAAAAATAAATTAAAGAAATTAAAATTAAAAAGTTGAAAGAAAAATAAATTTAAAAAGAAATTAAAATTAAAAAGTCGAAAGAAAAAGAAATTCAAAAAATTAAAATTAAAAAGCCAAAAGAAAAATAAATTAAGGAAGAAATTTAAAAAGCCAAAAGAAAAACATTTAAAAAAAATTAAAAGTACTTGTTATATATTTATTATATACTTCAGTTATTCTTTTATTTATTTTCAAAATTTTCCTTTTATTTTTCTTTTTATTCTTATTTGTGTTTTTATTTTTATGCCTGCACAATTTTTATTTAAATCCCAGAGTTCTTGGAGTGCTCCTCCCACTGTTTTTATTTTTATTTTTAATTTTATTTTTATTTTTATTTTCAATTTTATTTTTATTTTTAATTTTATTTTTATTTTATTTTTATTTTAATTTTATTTTTAATTTTAATTTTTTTTATTTTTTAATTTTTGTTTTTATTTTTATTTTTATTTTTATTTTTTTAATTTTTAATTTTATTTTTAATTTTAATTTTTATTTTTTATTTTTATTTTTTCTTTTTATTTTTAATTTTTATTTTTGTTTTATTTTTATTTTTATTTTTATTTTTATTTTTTAATTTTCTTTTTAATTTTTATTTTTATTTTTTATTTTTATTTTTGTTTTTTTATTTTTATTTCTAATTTTTTATTTTTATTTTTATTTACAATTTTATTTTTATTTTTAATTTTATTTTTATTTTTAATTTTAATTTTTTATTTTTAATTTTTATTTTTATTTTTGTTTTTATTTTTAATTTTTATTTTTATTTTTAATTTTATTTTTATTTTTAATTTTAATTTTTATTTTTAATTTTTATTTTCATTTTTTGTTTTTAATTTTAATTTTTTTTCAATTTTAGTTTTTATTTTTAATTTTATTTTTATTTTTGTTTTTATTTTTTTAATTTTTAATTTCATTTTTAGTTTTTTATTTTTTATTTTTTATTTTTATTTCTAATTTTTATTTTTATTTTTATTTTTAATTTTATTTTTAATTTTATTTTTATTTTTACTTATTTTTCTTTTTTATTTTTACTTTTATTGGTATTTTCTATTTGCTCTTTGTTATTTGCTGTTTTTAAATTTTCATCTGATTTTTATCATTACTTTTTTATTTTTGTTCATATTTTTATTCACGTTTGTGGTTTCAACTTTTAAGTTTTTCATTCAATTTTTAATTTTAATTTCAATTTTAGTTCTATTTTTAATCTCATTTTTGTATTTTACATTGGAGTTGTTATTTTTATTTATATTTCAATATTTAATTTTAATTTTTATTTATAAATTAATATAACTCAGTTTAATTCAAGTTTTAGTTAAAAGCTCCCAAACAAAAGCTGAGCCAAAAAAAATTAAAAATTCCCAATTTTGGGTCAATCCTGGGAATTTTCATCCCAAATTTCACAGAATTCCTTGGAAAGGAACAATTTAAAATCTGGAATTTCTCAGTTAAAAAATTCCCAATTTTTGGGTCAATCCTGGGAATTTTGATCCCAAATTTCACAGAATTCCTTGGAAAGGAACAATTTAAAATCTGGAATTTCTCAGTTAAAAAAAATTCCCAATTTTGGGTCAATCCTGGGAATTTTGATCCTGAATTTTTGAGAATTTTTTGGGAAAAAACAAAGATTGAAAACCTGGAATTCTTCAGTTAAGAAAAATTCCCAATTTTGGGTCAATCCTGGGAATTTTCATCCCAAATTTCACAGAATTCCTTGGAAAGGAACAATTTAAAATCTGGAATTTCTCAGTTAAAAAAAAATCCCAATTTTTGGGTCAATCCTGGGAATTTTCATCCCAAATTTCACAGAATTCCTTGGAAAGGAACAATTTAAAATCTGGAATTTCTCAGTTAAAAAATTCCCAATTTTGGGTCAATCCTGGGAATTTTGATCCCAAATTTCACAGAATTCCTTGGAAAGGAACAATTTAAAATCTGGAATTTCTCAGTTAAAAAATTCCCAATTTTTGGGTCAATCCTGGGAATTTTTATCCCAACAGAAACAAAGATTTTTTTTTTTTTTTAAAAACCAGAGAAACAACCTGAAATTCCTCAATGAAAAAGGAGGGGGGTGGGGGGGAAAAAAAAAAAAAAAATCCAAATTTTTTTTTATTTTTTAAATTCTCTTTTTGGGAAACCCAAGAATTCCCATCGAAACAAATAAAATTTTCCTTCTGATTTTCCTTGGAATTTTGGGATGTGAACCCCACCCAACCCCCTCATTCCCATCCCTTTTTTGGGAAATAAAACAATTTTCAGGGATTGCTTTGAGTGCCAAATTCCCTTTTTTTTTTTTTTTTATTTTTTTTATTTTTTTTCCCTCTCTTTTTTTTTTTTGTTTTTTTCTTTTCCCACGTTTTTATTTTTTATTTGATTTGATTTGATTTTTATTTATTTTTTTTTTTTTTTCCAGGATGGCAGACACTGATCTTTTCATGGAATGTGAGGAGGAGGAGCTGGAGCCCTGGCAAAAAATCAGCGACGTCATCGAGGACTCCGTGGTGGAGGATTACAATTCCATGGAAAAAAATTCCACAGGTAAAATTCCATGGAATTCCGGAGCTTTGGGGGGATTTTCCCCTCCTTTTCCCCCCCCCCCCCCCCCCCCCACTTAATTCTATCGCTTCTCCTCCTGGATTTTCCCATTTTTCCCTGCATTTTTCCTCAAATAAATCTGGATTTTCCCCCCTTTTTCCCTGCATTTCCACCCATAATCCTCTGAGGTTTTCCCCAGGATTTTCCCCTTTTCACCCGGATTTTTCCCCTTTTTCCCTCGGATTTTTCCCCTTTATCCCCGGATTTTTCCCCTTTTTCCCCCGGATTTTTCCTCCATATTCCCCCGCATTTTTCCCCCCTTTCCCCCGGATTTTTCCCCCTTTTCCCCCAGATTTTCCCCCTTTTCTCCCGGATTTTTCCCCCTTTTCTCCCGGATTTTTCCCCCTTTTCACCCGGATTTTTCCCCTTTTTCACCCGCATTTTTCCCCTTTTTCCCTGGATTTTTCCTCCATATTCCCCCGCATTTTTCCCCCTTATTCCCATGGATTTTCCCCCCTTTTCCCCAGGATTTTTCCTCCACATTCCCCCGGATTTTTCCCCATATTCCCATGGATTTCCCCCCATATTCCCATGGATTTTCCTCTCCTTTCCACAGATTTCCCACCCCATATTCTCTCCGTTTCCCCCCATACAATTTTCCCCATTTCCCCCAGTTTCTCCCCACAGATTTTTCTCTGTTCCCAGGTTCCCACCCCTCTGTCCATCCCTCTCCTCACTCCCATTTCTCTCTCTCTCTCTGTTCCCAGGTTCCCACCCCTCTGTCCATCCCTCTCCTCACTCCCATTTCTCTCTCTCTCTGTTCCCAGGTTCCCACCCCTCTGTCCATCCCTCTCTCTCCCATTTCTCTCTCTCTGTTCCCAGGTTCCCACCCCTCTGTCCATCCCTCTCCTCACTCCCATTTCTCTCTCTCTCTGTTCCCAGGTTCCCACCCCTCTGTCCATCCCTCTCTCTCCCATTTCTCTCTCTCTGTTCCCAGGTTCCCACCCCTCTGTCCAGCCCTCTCCTCTCTCCCATTTCTCTCTCTCTCTGTTCCCAGGTTCCCACCCCTCTGTCCATCCCTCTCTCTCCCATTTCTCTCTCTCTGTTCCCAGGTTCCCACCCCTCTGTCCAGCCCTCTCCTCTCTCCCATTTCTCTCTCTCTCTGTTCCCAGGTTCCCACCCCTCTGTCCATCCCTCTCTCTCCCATTTCTCTCTCTCTGTTCCCAGGTTCCCACCCCTCTGTCCATCCCTCTCTCTCCCATTTCTCTCTCTCTCTGTTCCCAGGTTCCCACCCCTCTGTCCAGCCCTCTCCTCACTCCCATTTCTCTCTCTCTCTGTTCCCAGGTTCCCACCCCTCTGTCCATCCCTCTCCTCACTCCCATTTCTCTCTCTCTGTTCCCAGGTTCCCACCCCTCTGTCCATCCCTCTCCTCACTCCCATTTCTCTCTCTCTCTGTTCCCAGGTTCCCACCCCTCTGTCCATCCCTCTCCTCACTCCCATTTCTCTCTCTCTCTCTGTTCCCAGGTTCCCACCCCTCTGTCCATCCCTCTCTCTCCCATTTCTCTCTCTCTCTGTTCCCAGGTTCCCACCCCTCTGTCCAGCCCTCTCCTCACTCCCATTTCTCTCTCTCTCTGTTCCCAGGTTCCCACCCCTCTGTCCATCCCTCTCCTCACTCCCATTTCTCTCTCTCTCTCTGTTCCCAGGTTCCCACCCCTCTGTCCATCCCTCTCACTCCCATTTCTCTCTCTCTCTGTTCCCAGGTTCCCACCCCTCTGTCCATCCCTCTCTCTCCCATTTCTCTCTCTCTCTGTTCCCAGGTTCCCACCCCTCTGTCCATCCCTCTCTCTCCCATTTCTCTCTCTCTCTCTGTTCCCAGGTTCCCACCCCTCTGTCCATCCCTCTCCTCACTCCCATTTCTCTCTCTCTCTCTGTTCCCAGGTTCCCACCCCTCTGTCCAGCCCTCTCCTCACTCCCATTTCTCTCTCTCTGTTCCCAGGTTCCCACCCCTCTGTCCAGCCCTCTCCTCACTCCCATTTCTCTCTCTCTCTGTTCCCAGGTTCCCACCCCTCTGTCCAGCCCTCTCCTCACTCCCATTTCTCTCTCTCTCTGTTCCCAGGTTCCCACCCCTCTGTCCAGCCCTCTGCCCAGTCGCTGCTGCTGACCCCGAGCGCTGCTCCCGGCCTGGGGGCGGTGGTGACCCAGCCGGTTCTGCGGCCGGTGCAGCTGATGCAGAACGCCAACCACGGCAGCACGGCCCCTGCGGGCACCCAGCCCATCTTCATCACCACCCAGGTCAGCTGCGGGCCTGCCCTTCGGGGAGAAAATCCCTGCAAAGGCCTGCATTTCCCAGGAGAAATTCCCATTTTTCTGTAATTTTTTAGTGCTGGTTCTGTGTCGCACTGCGGGCTGTGGGATGGGGGTCAGACCTCACTGCAGGGTTTGGTTTTCATTGGAAGAGTCCCTGGGAAATCCATGGAAAAATCCCTGCAAAATCCGTGGAATATTCATGAAAAATCCCTGGAAAGACCTGGATTTTCCAGGAAAAAATTCCCATTTTTCTGTAATTTTTTAGTGCTGGTTCTGTGTCGCACTGCGGGCTGTGGGATGGGGTCAGACCTCACTGCAGGGTTTGGTTTTCATGGGAAGAGTCCCTGGGAAATCCATGGAAAAATCCCTGCAGTATCCGTGGAATATTCATGAAAAATCCCTGGAAAGACCTGGATTTTCCAGGAAAAAATTCCCATTTTTCTGTAATTTTTTAGTGCTGGTTCTGTGTCGCACTGCGGGCTGTGGGATGGGGGTCAGACCTCACTGCAGGGTTTGGTTTTCATTGGAAGAGTCCCTGGGAAATCCATGGAAAAATCCCTGCAGTATCCGTGGAATATTCATGAAAAATCCCTGGAAAGACCTGGATTTTCCAGGAAAAAAATTCCCATTTTTCTCTGATTTTTTTTTAGTGCTGGTTTTGTTTCGCACTGCGGGCTGTGGGATGGGGGTCAGACCTCACTGCAGGGTTTGGTTTTCATTGGAAGAGTCCCTGGGAAATCCCAGGCAAAATCCATGGAAAATCGATGGGAGAAACATGGAAAATCCCTTGAAAAACCTGGATTTCCCAGGGAAAAATTCCCATTTTTCTGTAATTTTTTAGTGCTGGTTCTGTGTCGCACTGCGGGCTGTGGGATGGGGGTCAGACCTCACTGCAGGGTTTGGTTTTCATGGGAAAAATTCCCTGGAAAATCCATGGAAAAATCCCTGCAAAAATCCCTGGAAAATCCCTGGAAAATTCCCTGGAAAATCCCTGGAAAATTCCCTGGGAAACTCCGATTTCCTGGGGCTGACGGATCCCTTGGGACCCAGGGATTATTTTGGGGCAGATTTTGGGACATTTTGGGACTGATTTGTTTCATTTTGGGTAAATTTGTGCCATTTTGGGATCGATTTCTGCCCTTTTTGGATTAAATTTGTGCCATTTTGGGATAGATTTGTTCCATTTGGGTTCAATTTGTGCCATTTTGGGGTAAATTTGTTCCATTTTGGGGTTGGATTTGTTCCATTTGGGGTTGGATTTGTTCCATTTGGGGTCAGATTTGTTCCATTTGGGGTCAGATTTGTTCCATTTGGGGTCGGATTTGTTCCATTTGGGGTCAGATTTGTTCCATTTGGGGTAAATTCGTGTCATTTTGGGGTTGGATTTGTTCCATTTTGGGGTCGGATTTGTTCCATTTGGGGTCGGATTTGTTCCATTTGGGGTCAGATTTGTTCCATTTGGGGTCGGATTTGTTCCATTTGGGGTAAATTTGTTCCATTTTGGGGTAAATCTGTTCCATTTGAGGTAAATTTGTGGCATTTTGGGGTTGGATTTGTTCCATTTGGGGTTGGATTTGTTCCATTTTGGGGTTGGATTTGTTCCATTTTGTGTTGGATTTGTTCCATTTGGGGTTGGATTTCTTCCATTTGGGGTCGGATTTGTTCCATTTTGGGGTAAATCTGTTCCATGTGGGGTAAATTTGTGTCATTTTGGGGTAAATCTGTTCCATTTGAGGTAAATTTGTGTCATTTTGGGGTCAGATTTGTTCCATTTGGGGTCGGACCTGTTGCATTTTGGGGTAAATTTGGGTTTTTTTGGCTCAGGGGTTCCCGGTGCGGAACGTCCGTCCCGTGCAGAGCCCCATGAACCAGGTGGGGATCGTGCTCAACGTGCAGCAGGGCCAGACTGTCAGACCCATCACCCTGGTGCCAGGTAATTATCCAGGTCATTAATTACAGCCCTCATTAATCACAATTAGGAACTGTTGATAGCTGCAATAACAAATAGAATAATAATAATAATAATAATAATAATAATAATAATAATAATAATAATAATAATAATAATGATATGAATGGTGATGATGAAGGTGAGATCCCCGTGAGCCAGGTGAGGCCCATCCCCCTGGTGCCAGGTAATTATCCAGGTCATTAATTACAG
>NC_085076.1:2190758-2211601 GCF_963662255.1 Cinclus cinclus | reverse complement strand
TATCCAGGTCATTAATTACAGCCCTCATTAATCACAATTAATCACAATAAGGAACTATTGATAGCTGCAATAACAAATAGAATAATAATAATAATAATAATAATAATAATAATAATAATAATAATAATGATATGAATGGTGATGATGAAGGTGAGAGCCCCATGAGCCAGGTGAGGCCCATCCCCCTGGTGCCAGGTAATTATCCAGGTCATTAATTACAGCCCTCGTTAATCACAATTAGGAACTGTTGATAGCTGCAATAACAAATATAATAATAATAATAATAATAATAATAATAATGATGATGATGATGATGATGATGATATGAATGGTGATGATGAAGGTGAGAGCCCCGTGAGCCAGGTGAGACCCATCCCCCTGGTGCCAGGTAATTATCCAGGTCATTAATTACAGCCCTCGTTAATCACAATTAGGAACTGTTGATGCTAATGATAACAATAATAATGATAACGAGAGGCCAATACAGAGCCCCAGGACCAAATTTTCCCTGTAAAATCCCCAATTTTCCCTGAAAACAAAGCTGCAAATCCAAATTTTCCCTGTAAAATCCCAAATTACCCTGAAAACAAAGCTGTAAATCCCAAATTTTCCCTGCAAAATTCCAAATTTTCCCTGTAAATCCCAAATTTTCCCGGAAAATAAAGCTGTAAATCCCAAATTTTCCCTGTAAAATCCCGATTTTTCCCCGTAAAATCCCCCAGTTTTTCCCCGTAAACCCCCAATTTTTCCCCCTAAAAACCCCCAATTTTTCCCCCTAAAAACCCCCAATTTTTCCCTGTAAAACCCCCAATTTTTCCTGTAAAATCTAAATTTTTCCACGTAATACCCCCAATTCTTCCCCATAAACCCCCAATTTTTCCCCATAAAACCCCAATTTTTCCCCCTATAAATTCCCAATTTTCCCCCTAAACCCCCAATTTTTCCCCTAAACCCCCCATTTTCCCCCTAAATCCCCCATTTTTCCCCTAAACCCCCCATTTTTCCCCTAAACCCCCCAATTTTTCCCCTAAACCCCCCATTTTTCCCCTAAACCCCCCATTTTTCCCCCTAAACCCCCCATTTTCCCCTAAACCCCCCAATTTTTCCCCATAACCCCCCATTTTCCCCCATAACCCCCCATTTTTCCCCTAAACCCCCCATTTTCCCCCTAAACCCCCCATTTTTCCCCATAAATCCCCCATTTTTCCCCATAACCCCCCATTTTCCCCCTAAACCCCCCAATTTTTCCCCTAAATCCCCCATATCCCCCTAAACCCCCCATTTTTCCCCCTAAACCCCCCATTTTTCCCCCATAACCCCCCATTTTCCCCCTAAATCCCCCATTTTTCCCCATAATCCCCCATTTTCCCCCATAACCCCCCATTTTTCCCCCTAAATCCCCCATTTTTCCCCATAACCCCCCATTTTCCCCCATAACCCCCCATTTTCCCCCTAAACCCCCCATTTTCCCCCATAACCCCCCATTTTCCCCCTAAACCCCCCATTTTCCCCCATAACCCCCCCATTTTCCCCCATAACCCCCCATTTTTCCCCATAATCCCCCATTTTTCCCCATAACCCCCCATTTTTCCCCATAACCCCCCATTTTTCCCCATAAATCCCATTTTTTCCCCATAACCCCCCATTTTCCCCCATAACCCCCCATTTTCCCCCATAACCCCCCATTTTTCCCCATAATCCCCCATTTTCCCCCATAACCCCCCCATTTTCCCCCATAACCCCCCATTTTCCCCCTAAACCCCCCATTTTTCCCCTAAACCCCCCATTTTCCCCTAAACCCCCCATTTTCCCCCATAATTCCCCCATTTTCCCCCATAACCCCCCATTTTCCCCTAAACCCCCCATTTTCCCCCATAACCCCCCATTTTCCCCCATAACCCCCCATTTTTCCCCATAACCCCCCATTTTTCCCCATAAATCCCATTTTTTCCCCATAACCCCCCATTTTCCCCCATAACCCCCCATTTTTCCCCATAACCCCCCATTTTTCCCCATAAATCCCATTTTTCCCCATAATCCCCCATTTTCCCCCATAACCCCCCCATTTTCCCCCATAACCCCCCATTTTCCCCCATAACCCCCCATTTTTCCCCTAAACCCCCCATTTTTCCCCTAAACCCCCCATTTTCCCCCTAAACCCCCCATTTTTCCCCTAAACCCCCCATTTTCCCCCATAACCCCCCCATTTTCCCCCATAACCCCCCATTTTCCCCCATAACCCCCCATTTTTCCCCTAAACCCCCCATTTTTCCCCTAAACCCCCCATTTTCCCCCTAAACCCCCCATTTTTCCCCTAAACCCCCCATTTTCCCCCATAACCCCCCCATTTTCCCCCATAACCCCCCATTTTCCCCCATAACCCCCCATTTTCCCCCTAAACCCCCCATTTCCCCCTAAACCCCCCCATTTTCCCCCATAACCCCCCATTTTTCCCCATAACCCCCCATTTTCCCCCATAACCCCCCATTTTCCCCCTAAACCCCCCATTTTCCCCCTAAACCCCCCATTTTCCCCCTAAACCCCCCATTTTTCCCCGTACGTCCCCGGTGTCCCCTGTCGGGGCCGGCTCCCCGTGCCCACCCCGCAGTGGGATTTTTTTGGGATGTCCCTGTGTCTCCCAGCCCCAGGTGCCCAGTTTGTCAAGCCGGCCGTGGGAGTTCCCCAGGTGTTCTCTCCCGTGGCCCAGGTGAGGCCGGGCAGCGCCAACGCCTTCGCCACCGTGATCCCGGCCACGCTGACCCTGCGCGGCACCGCGCCCCAGGCACAGGCACCCCAGCACAGTGAGTCACCCCAAATCCCTCTGGGGTCCCCAAATCCCTGAGGTGACCCCAAATCCATCAGGGGTGTCCCCAAATCCCTGAGGTGACCCCAAATCCATCAGGGGTGTCCCCAAATCCCTGAGGTGACCCCAAATCCCTGAGGTGACCCCAAATCCCTCAGGGGTCCCTAAATCCCTGAGGTGACCCCAAATCCATCAGGGGTCCCTAAATCCCTGAGGTGACCCCAAATCCCTGAGGTGACCCCAAATCCATCAGGGGTGTCCTCAAATCCCTGAGGTGACCCCAAATCCATCAGGGGTGTCCCCAAATCCCTCAGGGGTCCCTAAATCCCTCAGCGGTCCCCAAAATCCCTCAGGGGTCCCCAAATCCCTGAGGTGACCCCAAATCCATCAGGGGTCCCTAAATCCCTGAGGTGACCCCAAATCCCTCAGCGGTCCCTAAATCCCTCAGGGGTCCCCAAATCCCTGAGGTGACCCCAAATCCCTCAGGGGTCCCTAAATCCCTCAGGGGTCCCTAAATCCCTGAGGTGACCCCAAATCCCTCTGGGGTCCCTAAATCCCTGAGGTGACCCCAAATCCCTCAGGGGTCCCCCAAATCCCTCTGGGGTCCCTAAATCCCTCAGGGGTCCCTAAATCCCTCAGGGGTCCCCAGATCCCTGAGGGGTGTCCCCAAATCCCTGAGGGATCCCCCAAATCCCTGAGGGGTCCCCAAATCCCTGAGGGATCCCACAAAACCCTGAGATCCTCAATCCCTGGTACTCCAAATCCCTGAGATCCCAAATCCCTGAGATCCCAAATCCCTGAGATCCCAAATCCCTGGTACCCCCAATCCCTGAGATCCCAAATCCCTGGGATCCCCAATCCCTGGGATCCCAAATCCCTGAGATCCCAAATCCCTGAGATCCCAACTCCCTGGTACCCCTAATCCCTGGTACCCCTAATCCCTGGGATCCCAAATCCCTGGTACCCCCAGTCCCTGGGATCCCAAATCCCTGTGATCCCAAATCCCTGGGATCCCCAATCCCTGGGATCCCCAATCCCTGGTACCCCCAGTCCCTGGGATCCCCAATCCCTGACAGCCCACAGCTCTGATATCCCCAATCCCCGATACCCCAAACTCCCAGGCTGGAATTCCATTGGAATTTTGTCCGAACCTGAGCTGGGGAACGAGGGGAACCTGGGCCGGTTTGGATTCAAAAATTCAGGAATTCCGGGCTGGAATTCCACTGGGATTTCGTCCGAACCCAAACCGGATAACGAGGAAAATCCAATTCCCGAATTGCCGTGGGGAATCCCACCGGAATTCCCCTCTCCCTCCCTCAGTGAGCATCGCCAGCTTCGTCACCGTGAAGCGCCCGGGCGTTCCCGGCGAGGCCGGCGCCGGCGGCCCCGAGGTCGCCAAACTGGTGAACACGCTGGGCACGGTGCCCTCGGTGGCCCACGGGCCCTCCTCGGTGGCCCACGGCCCCTCCTCGGTGGCCCACGGCCCCTCCTCGGTGGCCGTGGCCAACAGCAGCCCCGGGGCCGGGCAGCGAGGCCCGGCCGGAGAGAGCTCGGCGGCGTCGGCGCCGCTCAAAGGTGGGAAAGGCCGGGAATCGGGAGAGGGGTCGGGGTCGGGGTCGGGGTCAGAAGGGATCCGGGATTGGGGTCTGGGACGGGGATGGGACTTGGGGGTTTGGGGATGGGGGGAGTTGGGGTTTGGGATGGGGGGAGTGGGGGTTTGGGGGGATTTGGGGTTTGGGATGGGGGAGTTGGGGTTTGGGATGGGGGAGTTGGGGTTTGGGATGGGGGAGTTGGGGTTTGGGATGGGGGAGTTGGGGATGGGGGAGTTGGGGTTTGGGATGGGGGAGTTGGGGATGGGGGAGTTGGGGTTTGGGATGGGGGAGTTGGGGATGGGGGAGTTGGGGTTTGGGATGGGGGGATTTGGGGTTTGGGATGGGGAAAGTTCGGGTTTGGGATGGGGGGGTTTGGGGGGATTTGGGGCTTGGGATGGGGGGATTTGGGGTTTGGGGATGGGGGAGTTGGGGTTTCGGATGGGGGAGTTGGGGTTGGGATGGGGGGAGTTGGGGTTTGGGATGGGATTTGGGGTTTGGGGGGATTTGGGGTTTGGGATGGGGGGAGTTGGAGTTTGGGATGGGGGGATTTGGGGTTTGGGATGGGGGGAGTTGGGGTTTGGGATGGGGGGAGTTGGGGTTTGGGATGGGGGGATTTGGGGTTTGGGATGGGGGGAGTTGGGGTTTGGGATGGGGGGAGTTGGGGTTTGGGGGGAGTTGGGGTTTGGGATGGGGGGAGTTGGGGTTTGGGGGGAGTTGGGGTTTGGGATGGGGGGAGTTGGGGTTTGGGATGGGATTTGGGGTTTGGGATGGGGGGAGTTGGGGTTTGGGATGGGGGGAGTTGGGGTTTGGGGGGAGTTGGGGTTTGGGATGGGGGGAGTTGGGGTTTGGGGGGAGTTGGGGTTTGGGATGGGGGGAGTTGGGGTTTGGGATGGGATTTGGGGTTTGGGATGGGGGGAGTTGGGGTTTGGGATGGGGGGAGTTGGGGTTTGGGGATGGGGGATTTGGGGTTTGGGATGGGGGGATTTGGGGTTTGGGATGGGGGGATTTGGGGTTTGGGATGGGGGGATTTGGGGTTTTGGAGATGGGATTTGGGGTTCAAGGGAAGTTCTGGTTTTTCTGGGAGATGGAATTTGGTTTGTGGGATAAAGGGAAGAGAAAAATGGGAAATTTCGGGATTTTTTTAGTGGGATTTTCAATGGGATAAAGCCCAGAACGTGGGGTTTTCAATGGGATAAAGCCCAGAATTTGGATTTTTAATGGGCTAAGGCCCAGAATTTGGGATTTTTAATGGGCTAAGGCCCAGAATTTGGGATTTTTAATGGGCTAAGGCCCAGAATTTGGGATTTTTAATGGGCGAAGGCCCAGAATTTGGGATTTTCGATGGGACGAAGCCCAGAATTTGGGGTTTTCAATGGAATACAGCCCAGAATTTGGGATTTTCGATGGAATACAGCCCAGAATTTGGGATTTTTGATGGGATAAAACCCAGAATTTGGGATTTTTAATGGGCTAAAGCCCAAAATTTGGGATTTTTAATGGGCTAAAGCCCAAAATTTGGGATTTTCGATGGGGTGAAGCCCAGAATTTGGGATTTTTAATGGGCTAAGGCCCAGAATTTGGGATTTTCGATGGGACGAAGCCCAGAATTTGGGATTTTCGATGGGGTGAAGCCCAGAATTTGGGATTTTTAATGGGCTAAGGCCCAGAATTTGGGATTTTTAATTGGCTAAAGCCCAGAATTTGGGATTTTTAATAGGCTAAGGCCCAGAATTTGGGATTTTCGATGGGACGAAGCCCAGAATTTGGGGTTTTCAATGGAATACAGCCCAGAATTTGGGATTTTCGATGGGATAAAACCCAGAATTTGGGATTTTTAATGGGCTAAAGCCCAAAATTTGGGATTTTCAATGGGGTGAAGCCCAGAATTTGGGATTTTTAATGGGCTAAGGCCCAAAATTTGGGATTTTCGATGGGGTGAAGCCCAGAATTTGGGGTTTTCAATGGAATACAGCCCAGAATTTGGGCTTTTCGATGGGACGAAGCCCAGAATTTGGGATTTTGGGGGATATTTTTTGGGGACCGTCTCGCGGATGTCGTGGTGCTGCTCCCTGCAGGCAGCTGCTCCCCCGTGCCCGGCCTGGAGCTGCAGGACGGGGGCAGGAAGGTGTGTCCCAGGTGCGAGTCCCAGTTCCGCGTCACCGAGGCGCTGCGGGGACACATGTGTGTAAGTCAGCCTGGGCACGGCTCTAGGCCAGGCCTAACCTGGGGGGATCAACTCCAGACCCGGCTTAACCTGGGGGGTTTAACTGCAGACCCAAATAAACCTGGGGGGATCAACTCCAGACCCGGCTTAACCTGGGGGGTTTAACTGCAGACCCCAATAAACCTGGGGGGATCAGTTCTAGACCTGGCTTAACCTGGGGGGGTTTAACTCCAGACCTGGCTTAACCTGGGGGGATCTGTTCTAGACCTGATTTAAGCAGTGGCGATCAATTCTAGACCCAGATTAGTGTGTGAGGATTAACTCCAGACCCAGTTTAACCAGTAAGGATTAACTCCAGACCAGTTTAACCAGTGAGGATTAACTCCAGACCCAGTTTAACCAGTGAGGATTAACTCCAGACCCAGTTTAACCAGTGAGGATTAACTCCAGACCCAGTTTAACCAGTGAGGATTAACTCCACACCAGTTTAACCAGTGAGGATTAACTCCAGACCAGTTTAACCAGTGAGGATTAACTCCAGACCAGTTTAACCAGTGAGGATTAACTCCACACCAGTTTAACCAGTGAGGATTAACTCCAGACCAGTTTAACCAGTGAGGATTAACTCCAGACCAGTTTAACCAGTGAGGATTAACTCCAGACCAGTTTAACCAGTGAGGATTAACTCCAGACCCAGTTTAACCAGTGAGGATTAACTCCAGACCAGTTTAACCAGTGAGGATTAACTCCAGACCCAGTTTAACCAGTGAGGATTAACTCCAGACCCAGTTTAACCAGTGAGGATTAACTCCAGACCCAGTTTAACCAGTGAGGATTAACTCCAGACCCAGTTTAACCAGTGAGGATTAACTCCACACCAGTTTAACCAGTGAGGATTAACTCCAGACCAGTTTAACCAGTGAGGATTAACTCCAGACCCAGTTTAACCAGTGAGGATTAACTCCAGACCCAGTTTAACCAGTGAGGATTAACTCCAGACCAGTTTAACCAGTGAGGATTAACTCCAGACCCAGTTTAACCAGTGAGGATTAACTCCAGACCAGTTTAACCAGTGAGGATTAACTCCAGACCAGTTTAACCAGTGAGGATTAACTCCAGACCAGTTTAACCAACCAGGGCTTAGCCCCGTCCCCAGTTCTATCTCTGTACATTAATTACCTGTACATTAATTACCTGTACATTAATTATCTGTACATTAATTACCTGTACATTAATTACCTGTTCATTAATTACCTGTTCATTAATTACCTGTACATTAATTATCTGTACATTAATTATCTGTACATTAATTACCTGTACATTAATTACCTGTTCATTAATTACCTGTACATTAATTATCTGTACATTAATTACCTGTTCATTAATTACCTGTACATTAATTACCTGTACATTAATTACCTGTTCATTAATTACCTGTACATTAATTACCTGTACATTAATTACCTGTTCATTAATTACCTGTACATTAATTATCCCCATTTAACGAGCCGGGATTAACAACCCCCTCCCCATTCCCAATTACCCCTCCCTAATTACCCCAACCCTTTCCCAGTTAATTACTGTTAATTACTCCTCTCTCCCTAATTACCCCACCCCTTTCCCAGTTAATTACTGTTAATTACTCCTCTCTCCCTAATTACCCCAACCCCCCTTTCCCAGTTAATTACTGTTAATTACTCCTCTCTCCCTAATTACCCCACCCCTTTCCCAGTTAATTACTGTTAATTACTCCTCTCTCCCTAATTACCCCACCCCTTTCCCAGTTAATTACTGTTAATTACTCCTCTCTCCCTAATTACCCCAACCCCCCTTTCCCAGTTAATTACTGTTAATTACTCCTCTCTCCCTAATTACCCCACCCCTTTCCCAGTTAATTACTGTTAATTACTCCTCTCTCCCTAATTACCCCGCCCCTTTCCCAGTTAATTACTGTTAATTATCCCCTCGTTCATCCCAGTACTGCTGCCCGGAGCTGGTGGAATTCCTGAAGAAACGAAAATCCCTGGATTCTGACCCCTCCCCCGCCGGCACCGAGGCCCCCTCCCCCTGCCCCGCCCCTCCCCCGACGCCGACCCCGCCCAAAGCACCTGAGGCAGGTGAGGGCGTGGCCGACCCCGCCCAGGCCAAGCTGATCATGCTGGTGGATGAGTTCTACTACGGCCGCGACGGGGGCAAGGGGGCGGCCGTGGCTCCCTGTCCCCGGGTCCCCACGTCCTTCCGCTGTCCCCACTGCACCAAACGGCTCAAGAACAACATCCGGTGAGAGTTAATTACTGCTAATTAATGCTAATTAATGACTGCTAATTAATGGTAATTAATGACCGCTAATGGGGGTTCATGGATGGGACAAGGGGCTCCCTGCCCCCGGGTCCCCACGTCCTTCCGCTGTCCCCACTGCACCAAACGGCTCAAGAACAACATCCGGTGAGAGTTAATGACTGCTAATTAATGCTAATTAATGACCGCTAATTAATGCTAATTAATGACCGCTAATGGGGGTTCATGGATGGGGGCGGCCGTGGCTCCCTGCCCCCGGGTCCCCACGTCCTTCCGCTGTCCCCACTGCACCAAACGGCTCAAGAACAACATCCGGTGAGAGTTAATTACTGCTAATTAATGCTAATTAATGACCGCTAATTAATGCTAATTAATGACCGCTAATGGGGGTTCATGGGGCTGGGAATTGTCTTGGAATGAGGTGGGAATTCTTTGGGAATTCGTTGGGTTTTTTTACCAGAAATTCTTCGGGGATTTCTCTGAGATTTCTCTGGGATTTCTCTGGAAATTCTCTGGGATTTCTCTGGGACTTCTCTGGGAATTTTCTGGGATTTCTCCAGGATTTCTTCGGAAATTCTCTGGGATTTCTCTGGGAATTCTCTGGAAATTTTCCGGGATTTCTCCAGGATTTCTCTGGAATTTTTCTGGGATTTCTCTGGAATTTCTCTGGGATTTCTCTGGGAATTCTCTGGGAATTCTCTGGGATTTCTCTGGGAATTCTCTGGGATTTCCCTGGAGATTTCTCTGGGATTTCTCTGGGACTTCTCTGGGAATTTTCTGGGATTTCTCCAGGATTTCTTCGGAAATTCTCTGGGAATTCTCTGGAAATTCTCTGGAAATTTTCCGGGAATTCTCTGGGATTTCTCCAGGATCCCTCCAGGATTTCTCTGGAGATTCTCTGGGAAATCTCTGGAGATTTCGTTGTGATTTTTCTGGAGATTTCCTGACATTTCTCTGGGAATTTTCTGGGATTTTACTGAGATTTTCTGGGATTTCCCTGGGATTTCCCTGGAGATTTCTCTGGGATTTCCCTGGAGATTTCTCTGGGATTTCCCTGGAGATTTCTCTGGGATTTCTCTGGAGATTTCCCTGGGATTTCCCTGGAGATTTCTCTGGGATTTCTCTGGAGATTTCCCTGGGATTTCCCTGGAGATTTCTCTGGGATTTCTCTGGAGATTTCCCTGGGATTTCCCTGGAGATTTCTTTGGGATTTCCCTGGAGATTTCTTTGGGATTTCCCTGGAGATTTCTCTGGGATTTCTCTGGAGATTTCCCTGGGATTTCCCTGGGATTTCCCTGGGATTTCCCTGGAGATTTCCCTGGGATTTCCCTGGAGATTTCCCTGGGATTTCCCTGGAGATTTCCCTGGGATTTCCCTGGAGATTTCTCTGGGATTTCCCTGGAGATTCTCTGGGATTTCCCTGGGATTTCCCTGGGATTTCCCTGGAGATTTCCCTGGAGATTTCTCTGGGATTTCCCTGGTGATTTCCCTGGGATTTCCCTGGTGATTTTCCAGGAATTCTCTGGGAATTCTCAGGGAATGTGAGAACCACGTGCTCTGCCACGTGAGCACCTCACTGAGGAACTCCCCACGAACATCCCCAAAACAATCCGGCAACGATGATTTATTTTTTTTTTTTTTTTGGGGGGGGGGAAATTTTTTTTTTTTTCTTTTATTGGAGTGGGGAACGTCGGGAATTTTTTTCTCTTTTTTTTTTTTTTTTTTTTTTATTGGGAATTCTGTGCCTGCAGGTTCATGAACCACATGAAGCACCACGTGGAGCTGGAGCAGCAGAACGGCGAGGTGGATGTGCACAGCATCTGCCAGCACTGCTACCGTCACTTCAGCACCCCCTTCCAGCTGCAGCTCCACCTGGAGAACGTGCACAGCCCCTACGAGTCCTCCAGTCAGTGCCACACTGCTCTTTCCCGGGAATTTTTGGGGAATTTTTTGGGAATTTTTATCCTGGATTTAGTGGGAGTTACTTCCAGGGAAGTTCGCCCCAAATCTCTCCCCCAGGTTTCACTTCAGCACCTCCAGCTCCACCTGGAGAACGTGCACAGCCCCTAAAGTCCTGCAGTCAGTGCCACACTGCTCTTTCCCGGGAATTTTTTGGGAATTTTTTGGGAATTTTTTGGGAATTTTTATCCTGGATTTAGCGGGAGTTTATTCCAGGGAAGGTTGGAGTTCGCCACAAAATTCCGGCCAGGTTTGACTTTTCCAACCTCAGCTCCACCTGGAGAACGTGCACAGCCCCTAAAGTCCTGCAGTCAGTGCCACACTGCTCTTTCCCGGGAATTTTTTGGGAATTTTTGGGGAATTTTTTGGGAATTTTTGTTGGCAACTTTCCCCTTTATCCCCTTCCCCCTATCCCCTATTCCCTTTTCCCTTCCTTTCTTTTTTCCTTTCTCCTTTCTTTTCCTTCATTTTCCTTCTTCCTTCTTGTTTTCCCTCCTCTTTTTCCCCCCATTTTCCCCCTTTTTCCTCCTTTTCCCTTCCCCCCCTTTTTCCCCTTTTTTTCCCCCACTTTCCCCCCGTTTTCCCCCCCTTTTTCTTCGCTTTTTCTCCCCTTTTCCCCCCTTTTTTCCCTATTTTCCCCCTTTTCCCTATTTTCCCCCATTCCCCCCCCATTTCCCCCCCATTTTTCCCCCCCTTTTTCCCCCTTTTTCCCCCTTTTTTCCCATTTTTCCCCCATTTCCCCCCCAATTTCCCCCCCCATTTTCCCCCCCTTTTCCCCCCCTTTCCCCCTTTCCCCCCTTTTTTCCTCCTTTTTTTCCTCCTTTTCCCCCCATTTTTCCCCCCTTTTCCCCCCTTCTCCCCTTTTCCCCTTTTCCCTCACTCCCCAAACTCTGATTTTTCCCAACTTTTTCCATATATTTTTTTTTTTTTTTTATTTTGGGATCAGCCAAGTGCAAGATCTGTGAGTGGGCGTTCGAGAGCGAGCCGCTCTTCCTGCAGCACATGAAGGACACCCACAAACCTGGGGAGATGCCCTACGTGTGCCAGGTACGGAAAAATCCCGGAATTCCCACCTGGAATTCCCAAATTCCCACCCCAGAAATCCCAGAGCTGTTCCCTGAGTGTCCCAGGTGTGCAAATTCCTGGGATTTGGTGCCAAAAATCCCAATTTTAGCTCCCAAAACCACCCAGGGTAATTCCCTAAAGTGTCCCAGGTACGGAAAAATCCCGGAATTCCCACCTGGAATTCCCAAATTCCCACCCCAAAAAATCCCAGAGCTGTTCCCTGAGTGTCCCAGGTGTGCAAATTCCTGGGATTTGGTGCCAAAAATCCCAATTTTAGCTCCCAAAACCACCCAGGGTAATTCCCTAAAGTGTCCCAGGTACGGAAAAATCCCGGAATTCCCACCTGGAATTCCCAAATTCCCACCCCAGAAATCCCAGAGCTGTTCCCTGAGTGTCCCAGGTGTGCAAATTCCTGGGATTTGGTGCCAAAAATCCCAATTTTAGCTCCCAAAACCACCCAGGGTAATTCCCTAAAGTGTCCCAGGTACGGAAAAATCCCGGAATTCCCACCTGGAATTCCCAAATTCCCACCCCAAAAAATCCCAGAGCTGTTCCCTGAGTGTCCCAGGTGTGCAAATTCCTGGGATTTGGTGCCAAAAATCCCAATTTTAGCTCCCAAAACCACCCAGGGTAATTCCCTAAAGTGTCCCAGGTACGGAAAAATCCCGGAATTCCCACCTGGAATTCCCAAATTCCCACCCCAAAAAATCCCAGAGCTGTTCCCTGAGTGTCCCAGGTGTGCAAATTCCTGGGATTTGGTGCCAAAAATCCCAATTTTAGCTCCCAAAACCACCCAGGGTAATTCCCTAAAGTGTCCCAGGTACGGAAAAATCCCGGAATTCCCACCTGGAATTCCCAAATTCCCACCCCAAGAAATCCCAGAGCTGTTCCCCGAGTGTCCCAGGTGTGCAAATTCCTGGGATTTGGTGCCAAAAATCCCAATTTTAGCTCCCAAAACCACCCAGGGTAATTCCCTAAAGTGTCCCAGGTACGGAAAAATCCCGGAATTCCCACCTGGAATTCCCAAATTCCCACCCCAGAAATCCCAGAGCTGTTCCCCGAGTGTCCCAGGTGTGCAAATTCCTGGGATTTGGTGCCAAAAATCCCAATTTTAGCTCCCAAAACCACCCAGGGTAATTCCCTAAAGTGTCCCAGGTATGGAAAAATCCCGGAATTCCCACCTGGAATTCCCAAATTCCCACCCCAATAAATCCCAGAGCTGTTCCCTGAGTGTCCCAGGTGTGCAAATTCCTGGGATTTGGTGCCAAAAATCCCAATTTTAGCTCCCAAAACCACCCAGGGTAATTCCCTAAAGTGTCCCAGGTACGGAAAATTCCTGGAATTCCCACCTGGAATTCCCAAATTCCCACCCCAGAATTCCCACCTGGAATTTTTGGTCTTTCCCTCCTTGTCATCTCAATTGAGAAATCCCCCAAATCCCTGGAATTTTTTCCCCATTAATTGGGAATTTTTTCCCCTTCCCATCCTCACACCCTCCTGCTAAACCCCCCCAAATCCCTGGAATTTTTTCCCATTAATTGGGAATTTTTTTCCCCTTCCCATCCTCACACCCTGCTCCTAAAATCCCCTCAAATTCCTGGAATTTTTTCCCATTAATTGGGAATTTTTTTCCCCTTCCCATCCTCACACCCTCCTGCTAAACCCCCCCAAATCCCTGGAATTTTTTCCCATTAATTGGGAATTTTTTTCCCCTTCCCATCCTCACACCCTGCTCCTAAAATCCCCCCAAATTCCTGGAATTTTTTCCCATTAATTTGGATTTTTTTTCCCCATTCCCCTCCTCACACCCTGCTCCTAAACCCCCTCCCCCCCCCCCCCCCCAAATCCCTGGAATTTTCCACCCTCTCCAAACACCCCAAATCCCTGCCACTCCCCCCTCTCATATCCCATTTTCCTTCGTGTCCAATCCCAAATTTTCCCATTTTTTTCCCCCGTTTTTGTTTGTTTTTTCCGCCCCCTCCCCCCCAGGTGTGCCAGTACCGCTCGTCCCTGTACTCGGAGGTGGATTCCCACTTCCGCCTCATCCACGAGGACACGCGGCACCTGCTGTGCCCCTACTGCCTCAAGGTGTTCAAGAACGGCAACGCCTTCCAGCAGCACTTCATGAGGCACCAGGTGAGCCCGGAATTCCCGAAAATTCCACGGAATTCCGTGAAAAAACGGGGATTCGGGAATGTCGGAACCACTGGGATTTAGTGGGGTTAAAAACGGGGTTTGGGAATTGGCTCAAGGTGTTCAAGGAAGGGCAGAGACTTCCAGCAGCACTTCATGAGGCACCAGGTGAGCCCGGAATTCCCGAAAATTCCACAGAATTCCGTGAAAAAAACGGGGATTCGGGAATGTCACGTAATCGGGATTTAGTGGGGTTAAAAACGGGGTTTGGGGTTTGAGAGGGAATGGGGTTTGGGATTTGGGATGGGAAAAACGGTGACACCTTCCAGGAGTGATTTTGGAGGGACCAGGTGAGCCCGGAATTCCCGAAAATTCCACGGAATTCCGTGAAAAAACGGGGATTCGGGAATGGCGGAACCACTGGGATTTAGTGGGGTTAAAAACGGGGTTTGGGAATTGGCTCAAGGTGTTCAAGGAAGGGCAGAGACTTCCAGGAGGGATTTTGGAGGGACCAGGTGAGCCCGGAATTCCCAAAAATTCCACGGAATTCCGTGAAAAAAACGGGGATTTGGGAATGTCACGTAATCGGGATTTAGTGGGGTTAAAAACGGGGTTTGGGGTTTGAGAGGGAATGGGGTTTGGGATTTGGGATGGGAAAAAACGGTGACACCTTCCAGGAGTGATTTTGGAGGGACCAGGTGAGCCCGGAATTCCCGAAAATTCCACGGAATTCCGTGAAAAAACGGGGATTCGGGAATGTCGGGTTACTGGGATTGACTGGATTTGGGAATTGGGATGGGAAAACGGCGACGCCTTCCCGGAGCGAGGCAGTTCCTGGGGATTTCCATTAATAACGAATTAATGAATCCCCCAATTAATTACTGCTGCTTAATTTCCATAAGAATTCGCTGATAATTAATGACTCGTTAATGAACTAATGAATGAACGAATGAATGAACTAATGAATGAATGAATGGATGAATGAATGAATGAACTAATGAATGAATGAATGGATGAATGAATGAATGAATGAATGAACGAATGGATTAATTAATGAATGGATTAATGAATGAACGAATGGATGAATGAATTAATGAATTAATGAATGAACGAATGGATTAATTAATGAATGGATTAATGAATGAATGGATTAATTAATGAACGTTTTCCACCAGAGTTCCGTGTGCCGCCGCGAGCGGCGCGGCTGCAGCTCTGACCCCGCTCGGTTATCAGTGAGGGGTGGAGCCCAATCAGTGCCTGACAATTAATGACTCGTTAATGAACTAATGGATGAACGAATGGATTAATTAATGAATGGATTAATGAATGAATGGATTAATTACTGAACGTTTTCCACCAGAGTTCCGTGTGCCGCCGCGAGCGGCGCGGCTGCAGCTCTGACCCCGCTCGGTTATCAGTGAGGGGTGGAGCCCAATCAGTGCCTGACAATTAATGACTCGTTAATGAACTAATGGATGAACGAATGGATTAATTAATGAATGGATTAATGAATGAATGGATTAATTAATGAACGTTTTCCATCAGAGTTCCGTGTGCCGCCGCGAGCGGCGCGGCTGCAGCTCTGACCCCGCTCGGTTATCAGTGAGGGGTGGAACCCAATCAGTGCCTGACAATTAATGACTCGTTAATGAACTAATGGATGAACGAATGGATTAATTAATGAATGGATTAATGAATGAATGGATTAATTAATGAACGTTTTCCATCAGAGTTCCGTGTGCCGCCGCGAGCGGCGCGGCTGCAGCTCTGACCCCGCTCGGTTATCAGTGAGGGGTGGAGCCCAATCAGTGCCTGACAATTAATGACTCGTTAATGAACTAATGGATGAACGAATGGATTAATTAATGAATGGATTAATGAATGAATGGATTAATTAATGAACGTTTTCCATCAGAGTTCCGTGTGCCGCCGCGAGCGGCGCGGCTGCAGCTCTGACCCCGCTCGGTTATCAGTGAGGGGTGGAACCCAATCAGTGCCTGACAATTAATGACTCGTTAATGAACTAATGGATGAACGAATGGATTAATTAATGAATGGATTAATGAATGAATGGATTAATTAATGAACGTTTTCCATCAGAGTTCCGTGTGCCGCCGCGAGCGGCGCGGCTGCAGCTCTGACCCCGCTCGGTTATCAGTGAGGGGTGGAACCCAATCAGTGCCTGACAATTAATGACTCGTTAATGAACTAATGGATGAACGAATGGATTAATTAATGAATGGATTAATGAATGAATGGATTAATTACTGAACGTTTTCCATCAGAGTTCCGTGTGCCGCCGCGAGCGGCGCGGCTGCAGCTCTGACCCCGCTCGGTTATCAGTGAGGGGTGGAACCCAATCAGTGCCTGACAATTAATGACTCGTTAATGAACTAATGGATGAACGAATGGATTAATTAATGAATGGATTAATGAATGAATGGATTAATTAATGAACGTTTTCCACCAGAGTTCCGTGTGCCGCCGCGAGCGGCGCGGCTGCAGCTCTGACCCCGCTCGGTTATCAGTGAGGGGTGGAACCCAATCAGTGCCTGACAATTAATGACTCGTTAATGAACTAATGGATGAACGAATGGATTAATTAATGAATGGATTAATGAATGAATGGATTAATTAATGAACGTTTTCCACCAGAGTTCCGTGTGCCGCCGCGAGCGGCGCGGCTGCAGCTCTGACCCCGCTCGGTTATCAGTGAGGGGTGGAACCCAATCAGTGCCTGACAATTAATGACTCGTTAATGAACTAATGGATGAAGGAGTGGATTAATTAACGAATGGATTAATGAATGAATGGATTAATTAATGAATGGATTAATGAATTAATGAACGTTTTCCATCAGAGTTCCGTGTGCCGCCGCGAGCGGCGCGGCTGCAGCTCTGACCCCGCTCGGTTATCAGTGAGGGGTGGAGCCCAGTCAGGGCCTGACAATTAATGACTCGTTAATGAACTAATGGATGAAGGAGTGGATTAATTAACGACGGGGCTAACGAGCAGCTGGCTGTTTTGCAGAAGAAGAGCGTGTACCACTGTAACAAGTGCCGCCTGCAGTTCCTGTTTGCCAAGGACAAGATCGAGCACAAGCTGCAGCACCACAAAACCTTCCGCAAGCCCAAGCAGCTCGAGGGGCTCAAACCCGGCACCAAGGCACGGGAAAAATCCCGCGGGCGCTCCCGGAATTCCGGGGGAAACTCCCGGGGGTGTTCTGGGATTCCGGGGAAAACTCTCGGGGGTGTTCTGGGATTCCGGGGGAAACTCCCGGGGGTGTTCTGGGATTCCGGGGAAAACTCCCGGGGATGTTCTGGGATTCCGGGGGAAACTCCCGGGGATGTTCTGGGATTCCAGGGAAAACTCCCGGGGATGTTCTGGGATTCCGGGGGAAACTCTCGGGGGTGTTCTGGGATTCCGGGGGAAACTCCCGGGGATGTTCTGGGATTCCCAGGAAAACTCCCGGGGGTGTTCTGGGATTCCGGGGGAAACTCTCGGGGGTGTTCTGGGATTCTGGGGGAAACTCCCGGGGATGTTCTGGGATTCCTGGGGAAACTCCCGGGGATGTTCTGGGATTCCAGGGAAAACTCCCGGGGATGTTCTGGGATTCCGGGGAAAACTCCCGGGGATGTTCTGGGATTCCCGGGGGGGGGGGGAGGGGGGGAAAGTCCCGGGGCGCTCCCGGAATTCCGGGGAAAACTCCCGGGGATGTTCTGGGATTCCGGGGGAAACTCCTGGGGATGTTCTGGGATTCCCGGGGAAACTCCCAGGGATGTTCTGGGATTCCCAGGAAAACTCCCGGGGCGCTCCCAGAATCCTGGGGAAAACTCCTGGGGCGCTCCCGGAATTCCGGGGAAAACTCCCGGGGATGTTCTGGGATTCCGGGGAAAACTCCCGGGGCACTCGCGGAATTCCGGGGAAAACTTCTGGGATTCCGGGGAAAACTCGCGGGGATGTTCTGGGATTCCCGGGAAAAGTCCCGGGGCGCTCCCGGAATTCCGGGGAAAACTCCCGGGGATGTTCCGGGATTCCGGGGAAAACTCCCGGGGCACTCCCAGAATCCCGGGGAAAACTCCTGGGGCGCTCGCGGAATCCTGGGAAAAAGTCCTGGGATGTTCTGGAATTCCGGGGAAAACTCCTGGGATGTTTCAGCATTCCAGGGAAAAGTCCTGGGATGTTCCAGGATTCTGGGGAAAACTCCTGGGGATGTTCTGGAATTCCAGGGAGAACTCCCGGGGCACTCCCGGAAGCCCAGGGAAAACTCCTGGGGATGTTCCAGGATTCCGGGGAAAACTCCCGGGGATGTTCTGGAATTCCAGGGAAAACTCCCGGGACGTTCCCAAATTCCTGTGAAAATTCCCAGGACATTCCAGCATTCCAGGGAAAACTCCCAGAACATTCCGGAATTCCAGTGAAAATTCCCAGAACATTGTGGAATTCCAGAGAAAACTCCCAAGATGTTCCAGCATTCCATAGAAAACGCCCGGGATGCTCCGGAATTCCAGGGAAAACTCCCGGGGTTCTCCCAGAATTCCCGGGAAAACTCCCGGGACGCTCTGGATTTCCAGGGAAAATTCCCGGAACGTTCCGGAATTCCAGTGAAAATTCCCAGGGTGTTCCAACATTCCAGGGAAAACTCCCGGAACGTTCTGGAATTCCAGGGCAAATTCCCAGAACGTTCCGGAATTCTGTGGAGAATTCCTGGAACACTCCACAATTCTGGGGAAAACTCCTGGGAGTGTTCCTGGGATTCCATGCAAAATTCCCGGAATGTTCTGGAATTCCGCGTGAAGGTCCCAGAATGCTCTCAAATTCCAGGGAAAATTCCCAGAATGTTCCGGAATTCTGGGGGAAACTCAAGGAATGCTCTAGAAATCCAGGGAAAATTCCTGGGATGTTCCGGAATTCCACGCGAAACTCCCAGAATGTTCTCAAATTCCAGGGAAAACTCCCGGAATGTTCCACAAATCCAGGGAAAATTCCCGGAATGTTCCGGAATTCTGGGGGAAACTCAAGGAATGCTCTAGAAATCCAGGGAAAATTCCTGGGATGTTCCGGAATTCCACGCGAAACTCCCAGAATGTTCTCAAATTCCAGGGAAAACTCCCGGAATGTTCCACAAATCCAGGGAAAATTCCCAGAATGTTCCGGAATTCTGGGGGAAACTCAAGGAATGCTCTAGAAATCCAGGGAAAATTCCTGGGATGTTCCGGAATTCCACGCGAAACTCCCAGAATGTTCTCAAATTCCAGGGAAAACTCCCGGAATGTTCCACAAATCCAGGGAAAATTCTCGGAATGTTCCGGAATTCCAAGCGAAACTCGCAGGAATGTTCCCGGAATTCCACGCAAAAAATTGCAGGAACGTTCCCAGAATTCCAGGGAAAAACTCCCGGAACGTTCCGGAATTGCACGGAAAATTCCTGGGAGTGTTCCCGGGATTCCACGCAGAACTCTCAGGCCTGTTCCCGAAATACCAAGGAAAATCCCTGGGAGCGTTGCCAGGATTCCATGGAAAATTCCCGGGAAATCCCTGAGAAAAAAAAAAAAAAAAAAAAAAAAATCGGTTCGTGGAATTCCCAGCGTTTCCGACGAAATCCCCGCGGGATTCCCGAGGGCGCTCGTGGAATTCCGCGTCAACCCAGGGGTTATTCCCCGGGGATTATTCCCGGAATTCCGCAGAATTCCCGAAACCGGCCCGTTCTTTTCCTTACCCCCCCCTCCCCCCAGACCTCATCAACCTCTAAGGGACCCCTCCCCCCCCCTCCCCCGGGGCGTAATTAATCGGCTGCGATTAATTAATTTCCACGTCCCGTCGTTAACGGCGGCTGGGATTTGGGGTTTTTTTTTTTTGTTGTGGTTTTATCCAGGTGACGATCCGAGCGTCGCGGGCTCCGCCGCGACCGCTGCCCCTGGAGCCTCCGGCGGCGCCGGGATCCTGCTCCGACCCCCAGCCCCTGTTCCTGTGCCACAGGAACTCCCCCCGCAGGGCCGGAAGGAAAACGTCAGTGGGTTTTATTTGGGGAAAAATGGGGGGGGGAAAAATAAACAAAAAACAAAAAAAAAACAAAAAAAAACAAAAAAAAACAAAAAAAAAACAAAAAAAAAAACAAAAAAAAAACAAAAAGAAAGGGGGGGTTTGGGGGGAAAAAGGGGGGGGTGATTGGGGTTTGGGGGGAAAAAAGGGGGGGAAATGGGGGAAAAATGGGGGGAAAGGGGGAAAAAATGGGGGGAAAAATGGGGAAAAATGGGGAAAAAAATGGGGAAAATGGGGAAAAAAAGGTGAAAAAATGGGGGAAAAAATGGGGAAAAATGGGGAAAAATGGGAAAAATGGGGAAAAATGGGGGAAAATGGGGAAAAATGGGGGAAATGGGGAAAAATGGTGGAAAAAATGGGGAAAAATGGGGGAAAAAATGGGGAAAAATGGGGGAAAAAATGGGGAAAAATGGGGAAAAATGGGGGGAAAAATGGGGAAAAATGGGGGAAAAAATGGGGAAAAATGGGGGAAAAAATGGGGAAAAATGGGGGAAAAATGGGGGAAAATGGGGAAAAATAGGGAAAAATGGGGGGAAATGGGGGGAAAAATGGGGAAAAATGGGGGGAAATGGGGAAAAATGGGGAAAAATGGGGAAAAAAGGTGAAAAAATGGGAAAAAAAATGGGGGAAAAATGGGAAAAAAATGGTGAATAAATGGGGAAAAAATGGGGAAAAAAGGTGGAAAAAATGGGGGAAAAAAGGTGAAAAAATGGGAAAAAAGTGGGGGAAAAATGGTGAAAAAACGGGGAAAAAATGGGAGTTTTGGGATTGGGTTGGGTTGGGTTGG
>NC_085076.1:2170081-2190558 GCF_963662255.1 Cinclus cinclus | reverse complement strand
GGTGATTTTTTGGGGATTTTCGGTGATTTTTTGGAGATTTTCGGTGATTTTTTGGAGATTTTCGGTGATTTTTTGGGGATTTTCGGTGATTTTTTGGGGATTTTCGGTGATTTTTTGGGGATTTTCGGTGATTTTTTGGGGATTTTCGGTGATTTTTTGGAGATTTTTTAGGGTTTTTAATTCAATTTTTGGGGATTTTTAAATTCAGTTTTTGGGGATTTTTTAATTCAGTTTTTGGGGATTTTTTAATTCAGTTTTTAGTAATTTTTTAATTCAATTTTTGGGGATTTTTTTGGGAATTTTTGGGGATTTATTAACTCAATTTTTGGGGATTTTTTAATTCAATTTTTGGGGATTTTTTTTGGGAACTTTTGGGGATTTTTTAATTTAATTTTAGGGGATTCTTGAATTTAATTTTTGGGGATTTTTAATTCAGTTTTTGGGGATTTTTTAATTCAGTTTTTGGGGATTTTTTAATTCAGTTTTTAGTAATTTTTTAATTCAATTTTTGGGGATTTTTTTGGGAATTTTTGGGGATTTATTAACTCAATTTTTGGGGATTTTTTAATTCAATTTTTGGGGATTTTTTTTGGGAACTTTTGGGGATTTTTTTAATTTAATTTTAGGGGATTCTTTAATTTAATTTTTGGGGATTTTTAATTCAGTTTTTGGGGATTTTTTAATTCAGTTTTTGGGGATTTTTTAATTCAGTTTTTAGTAATTTTTTAATTCAATTTTTGCTGATTTTTTTGGGAATTTTTGGGGATTTATTAATTCAATTTTTGGGGATTTTTTAATTCAATTTTTGGGGATTTTTTTTGGGAACTTTTGGGGATTTTTTTAATTTAATTTTAGGGGATTCTTTAATTTAATTTTTGGGGATTTTTAATTCAGTTTTTGGGGATTTTTTAATTCAGTTTTTGGGGATTTTTTAATTCAGTTTTTAGTAATTTTTTAATTCAATTTTTGCTGATTTTTTTGGGAATTTTTGGGGATTTATTAATTCAATTTTTGGGGATTTTTTAATTCAATTTTTGGGGATTTTTTTTGGGAACTTTTGGGGATTTTTTTAATTTAATTTTAGGGGATTCTTTAATTTAATTTTTGGGGATTTTTAATTCAGTTTTTGGGGATTTTTTAATTCAGTTTTTGGGGATTTTTTAATTCAGTTTTTAGTAATTTTTTAATTCAATTTTTGCTGATTTTTTTGGGAATTTTTGGGGATTTATTAATTCAATTTTTGGGGATTTTTTAATTCAATTTTTGGGGATTTTTTTTGGGAACTTTTGGGGATTTTTAAATTTAATTTTAGGGGATTCTTTAATTTAATTTTTGCGGATTTTTAATTCAGTTTTTGGGGATTTTTTAATTCAGTTTTTGGGGATTTTTTAATTCAGTTTTTAGTAATTTTTTAATTCAATTTTTGCTGATTTTTTTGGGAATTTTTGGGGATTTATTAATTCAATTTTTGGGGATTTTTAAATTCAGTTTTTGGGGATTTTTTATTTTAATTTTTGGGGAATTTTTAATTTAATTTTTGAGGATTTATTAATTCAATTTTTGGGGATTTTTTAATTCAGTTTTTGGGGATTTTTTAGTTCAATTTTTGGGGATTTTTTATTCAATTTTTGCTGATGTTTTTGGGAATTTTTGGGGATTTTTTTATTTAATTTTTGGGGATTTTTAAATTCAATGTTTGGGGATTATTTATTCAATTTTTGGGTTTTTTTCATTCAGTTTTCTGTGATTTTTTTTATTCAATTTTTGGTGATTTTTTATTCAACTTTTAGCAATTTTTTAATTCAATTTTTGGTGATTTTTTTATTCAATTTTTGGGGATTTTTAGTTCAGTTTTTGGTGATTTTTTAATTCAATTTTTTGGGATTTTTTAATTCAATTTTTGGTGATTCTTTATTCAATTTTTGATGATTTCTTTATTCCATTTTTGGGGAATTTTTTATTAATTTTTAAATTATTTTTTTAATTCATTTTTTGGTGTTTTTTTCTGGGAATTCTGGGGGAATTTTTTCAGGATTTTTTTTGGGAAGTTTGTGGGAGAATTTCTGGGAATTTCTTGTGAATTTTATGTGAATTTGTGGGAAATTTTTTCAGGATTTTTGGGGGGATTTTTTTTTTTTATTTTATTTTTTTTTTTTTAGGAGCGATTTTTTTCCAGATTTTTTTGTGGATTTGGGGGCGGGGGGGGAAATTTTCTCATTTGGGAATTTTTGATGGAAATCCACGAAAAACCACGGAAAAATCTTGGGGGGGGGGGGGGGGGGGGCGGGAAAAAAAAAAAAACACAAAAAAAATCCTTAAAAAAATTTAAAAAATGAAAAAAAAACCACAAAAAATCAGGGAAAAATGCTGGAAAATCCATGGAAAATTCTAGAAAATCCATGGAAATGCTGGGAAAATGCCGGAAATTCCCAAATTTTCCCTTTTTTTTTTTTTTTTTTTTTTTTTTTTTTTGGCAGGTGGAGCAGCTGAGGGCGGAGCTGCTCCAGGAACGGTCGAGCCGCCAGGACCTGGAATGTGACAAATCCTCCCTGGAGAGGCAGGTGAGGAAAATCCCGGGAAAAAATAAAAAAAAAAAAAAAAAAATCTGGGAAAAATCCTGGAAAAATAGCAGGGAAAAAAAAAAAAATTGGGAAAAAAATTTTGGGAAAAATGCTGGAAAAATCCTGGGTAAAACCTGGAAAAATGCCAGGAAAATCCCGGGGAAAACCTGGAAAAAAAAATGTCAGGGAGAGATTGGGAAAAAAATCCTGGAAAAATCCTGCGAAAATTCCAGGAAAAATTCCTGGACAAATCCTGGGAAAATCCTGGGAAAAAATCTAGGAAAAGTCCGGGGAAAAAACCTGGAAAAATCCCGGGAAAAACCTGGAAAAATCCTGGAAAAATCCTGGGAAAAGCCTGGAAAAATCCTGGAAAAATCTTGGGAAAACACTGGAAAAATGCCAGGGAGAGATTGGGAAAAAAATTTGGGAAAATCCTGGGAAAAATTCCAGGAAAAAAGGGTGGGAAAATACCCGGGAAAATCCTGGAAAAATTCCAGAAAAATGCCAGGAAAAATCCTGGGAAAAAAGGTGGGAAAATTCCCGGAAAAATCCTGGGAATATCCTGGGAAAATTTCGGGGAAATCCCGGGAAATTCGGGGAAAATTCCGGGGAAATTCCAGGAATATCCAGGGAAAATTCCAGGGAAATTCGGGGGAAATCTGGGGAAATTCAGGAGAAATTCTGGGAAATTCCAGGAAAATTCCGGTGAAATCCCGGGAAATTCAGGGGAAATTTAGGGAATATCCTGGGAAAATTGTGGGAAAATCCCGGTGAAATTTGGGGAAAATCAGGGAAAATCTGGGGAAATTCTGGGGAAGTTCTGGGAATATCCTGGGAAAATCCCGGGAAAATCCCGGGAAATTTTTGGGAAATCCCTGGAAAATTTGGGGGAAATCCTGGGAAAATTCTGGGGGAGATTCGGGGGAAATTCCGGGGAAATTCTGGGAATATCCTGGGAATATCCTGGGAAAATCCCGGTGAAATCCTGGGAAATTTGGGGGAAATCCCGGGAAGATTCTGGGGAAGATTTGGGGGAAATTCCAGGGAAGTTCTGGGAATATCCTGGGAATATCCTGGGAAAATCCCGGGAAAATTCTGGGGAAATTCCAGGGAAGTTCTGGGAATATTCTGGGAATATCCTGGGAAAATCCCGGGAAAATTCTGGGGAAATTCCAGGGAAGTTCTGGGAATATTCTGGGAATATCCTGGGAAAATCCCGGGAAAATTCTGGAGAAATTCCAGGGAAGTTCTGGGAATATTCTGGGAATATCCTGGGAAAATCCCGGGAAAATTCTGGGGAAATTCCAGGGAAGTTCTGGGAATATTCTGGGAATATCCTGGGAAAATCCCGGTGAAATCCCGGGAAATCTGGGGAAAATCCCGGGAAAATTCTGGGGAAGATTTGGGGGAAATTCCAGGGAAGTTCTGGGAATATCCTGGGAAAATCCCAGTGAAATCCTGGGAAATTTGGGGGAAATCCTGGGAAAATTCTGGAGAAATTCCAGGGAAGTTCTGGGAATATTCTGGGAATATCCTGGGAAAATCCCGGTGAAATCCCGGGAAATTTGGGGAAAATCCCGGGAAAATTCTGGGGAAGATTTGGGGGAAATTCCAGGGAAGTTCTGGGAATATCCTGGGAAAATCCCAGTGAAATCCTGGGAAATTTGGGGGAAATCCTGGGAAAATTCTGGAGAAATTCCAGGGAAGTTCTGGGAATATTCTGGGAATATCCTGGGAAAATCCCGGGAAAATTCTGGGGAAATTCCAGGGAAGTTCTGGGAATATTCTGGGAATATCCTGGGAAAATCCCGGGAAAATTCTGGGGAAATTCCAGGGAAATTCTGGGAATATTCTGGGAATATCCTGGGAAAATCCCGGTGAAATCCCAGGAAATTTGGGGGAAATCCCGGGAAAATTCTGGGGAAGATTTGGGGGAAATTCCAGGGAAGTTCTGGGAATATCCTGGGAATATCCTGGGAAAATCCCGGGAAAATTCTGGGGAAATTCCAGGGAAGTTCTGGGAATATTCTGGGAATATCCTGGGAAAATCCTGGGAAAATTCTGGGGAAATTCCAGGGAAGTTCTGGGAATATTCTGGGAATATCCTGGGAAAATCCCGGGAAAATTCTGGAGAAATTCCAGGGAAGTTCTGGGAATATTCTGGGAATATCCTGGGAAAATCCCGGTGAAATCCCGGGAAATTTGGGGAAAATCCCGGGAAAATTCTGGGGAAGATTTGGGGGAAATTCCAGGGAAGTTCTGGGAATATCCTGGGAAAATCCCAGTGAAATCCTGGGAAATTTGGGGGAAATCCTGGGAAAATTCTGGAGAAATTCCAGGGAAGTTCTGGGAATATTCTGGGAATATCCTGGGAAAATCCCGGGAAAATTCTGGGGAAATTCCAGGGAAGTTCTGGGAATATTCTGGGAATATCCTGGGAAAATCCCGGGAAAATTCTGGGGAAATTCCAGGGAAATTCTGGGAATATTCTGGGAATATCCTGGGAAAATCCCGGTGAAATCCCAGGAAATTTGGGGGAAATCCCGGGAAAATTCTGGGGAAGATTTGGGGGAAATTCCAGGGAAGTTCTGGGAATATCCTGGGAATATCCTGGGAAAATCCCGGGAAAATTCTGGGGAAATTCCAGGGAAGTTCTGGGAATATTCTGGGAATATCCTGGGAAAATCCCGGGAAAATTCTGGAGAAATTCCAGGGAAGTTCTGGGAATATCCTGGGAATATCCTCGGAAAATCCCGGGAAAATTCTGGGGAAATTCCAGGGAAGTTCTGGGAATATTCTGGGAATATCCTGGGAAAATCCCGGGAAAATTCTGGGGAAATTCCAGGGAAGTTCTGGGAATATTCTGAGAATATCCTGGGAAAATCCCGGGAAAATTCTGGAGAAATTCCAGGGAAGTTCTGGGAATATTCTGGGAATATCCTGGGAAAATCCCGGGAAAATTCTGGGGAAATTCCAGGGAAATTCTGGGAATATCCTGGGAATATCCTGGGAAAATCCCGGTGAAATCCCGGGAAATTTGGGGGAAATCCCGGGAAAATTCTGGGGAAGATTTGGGGGAAATTCCAGGGAAGTTCTGGGAATATCCTGGGAATATCCTGGGAAAATCCCGGTGAAATCCCGGGAAATTTGGGGGAAATCCCGGGAAAATTCTGTGGAAGATTTGGGGGAAATTCCAGGGAAGTTCTGGGAATATCCTGGGAAAATCCCGGGAAAATTCTGGGGAAATTCCAGGGAAGTTCTGGGAATATCCTGGGAATATCCTGGGAAAATCCCGGTGAAATGCCGGAACGTTCCAGAACAAGGAGCTGCGCTCGCGGCTGGCGGCGCTGGAGGAGCAGCAGCGCCCCGGGAGCGGCCGCAATTCCCAGCTGGAATCGCAACTGGAGGAGCTGCGGGAGCAGCTGCAGGCTGAGGAGAGGTGCTGGAAACCGATCCCAAAGAATTCCCAAATTCCGCGATTCCCGGATTCCTAAGTTCTTGAATTCCCTAAATTCCTGAATTCCCAAATTCCGCGATTCCCGGATTCCTAAGTTCTTGAATTCCCTAAATTCCTGAATTCCCAAATTCCGCGATTCCCGGATTCCTAAGTTCTTGAATTCCCTAAATTCCTGAATTCCCAAATTCCGCGATTCCCGAATTCCTAAATTCCGCAATTCCCAAATTCCTAAATTCCCAAGTTCCCGAATTCCGCATTTCCCGAATTCTGCAATTCCTGGATTCCGCGATTCCCAAATTCCGCGATTCCCAAATTCTGCAATTCCTGAATTCCTAAGTTCTTGAATTCCCTAAATTCCTGAATTCCCAAATTCCACGATTCCCGACTTCCCAAATTCTGGGATTCCCGAATTCCACGATTCCCGAATTCCCAAATTCCGCGATTCCCGAATTCCCAAATTCCGTGATTCCCGAATTCCTACATTCCCGCATTCCTAAATTCCCGAGTTCCCGAATTCCGCAATTCCCGAATTACGCGATTCCCGAATTCCGCAATTCCCAAATTCCTGAATTCCCTAAATTCCTGAATTCCCAAATTCCCAAATTCCCAGTTTTTTAAACCCCCATTAACCCCTATTAAACCCCAGTAAACCCCAGTAAAACCCCATTAAATTCCAGTAAATCCCAGTAAAACACCATTAAACCCCTTTAAATCCCAGTAAACCCCAGTAAATCCCATTACAAACACCATTAAACCCCATTATATCCCAGTAATCCCCAGTAAATCCCATTAAACCCCATTGCAAACCCCAGTAAATCCCAATAAAAACCCATTACAAACCCAATTAAATCCCATTAAACCCCGTTGCAAACCCCATTAAACCCCATTAAACCCCATTAAACCCCATTAACCCCCATTAAACCCCATTAAACCCCATTCCAAACCCCATTAAACCCCAGGAAATCCCAGTAAAAACCAATTACAAACCCCATTAACCCCCATTAAACCGCATTAAACCCCAGTAAATCCCAGTAAAAACCCATTACAAACCAAATTAAACCCCATTAAACCCATTACAAACCCCATTAAACCCCATTAAACCCCATTAAACCCCATTCCAAACCCCATTAACCCCCATTAACCCCCATTTCCAATCCCCACTAAACCCCAGTAAATCCCAGTAAAAACCCATTACAAACCAAATTAAACCCCATTAAACCCATTACAAACCCCATTAAACCCATTACAAACCCCATTAAACCCCATTAAACCCCATTAAACCCCATTAACCCCCATTCCAAACCCCATTAACCCCCATTAACCCCCATTAAACCCCATTAAACCCATTCCAAACCCCATTAAACCCCATTACAAATTCCAATCCCCACTAAACCCCAGTAAATCCCAGTAAAACCCCGTTTCCTTTACTGGGGCAGGGAGAAGAGCGCGCTGCTGTCGTGCAGCCGGAAGCTGGAGAGGAAGATGAAGGAGCTGCAGCTGCAGATGGACGAAGAGCGGCAGAGCAGCAGCGGCCAAAGGGACCAGGTGGGGCCGCAGAATTCCCGGGGAAATTCGGGAAAAAAAAAAAAAAAATATCCCGGAGAAAAATTCCGGGGGTTGGGGGGGAGAATCGAGGGAAATTCTGGGGAAAATCGTGGGAAAAGTCACGGGAAAATCCTGGGAAAATCGCAGGAAAATTCTGGAAATATCCTGGGAAAATCCTGGGAAAAGTCACGGAAAAAAATCCCGGGAAAATCCTGGGAAAATCATGGGAAAATCCTGGGAAAATCCTGAGAGAATTTGGGGAAAAATCCTGGGAAAAGTCACGGAAAAAATCCCGGGAAAATCCTGGGAAAAGTCAGAGAAAAATCCTGGGAAAATCCTGAGAGAATCTGGGGAAAAATCCTGGGAAAAGTCACGGAAAAAATCCCGGGAAAATCCTGGGAAAAGTCAGAGAAAAATCCTGGGAAAATCGCAGGAAAATCCTGGGAAAATCCTGGGAGAATTTGGGGAAAACTCACATAAAAAAATCTGGGAAAAAATAATGGAAAAATCACAGGAAAATTCTGGAAAAATCCTGGGAAAAGTCACGGAAAAATCCTGGGAAAATCGCAGGAAAATTCTGGAAATATCCTGGGAAAATCCTAGGGAAAGTCACAGAAAAATCCCGGGAAAATCCTGGGAAAAGTCACAGAAAAATCTGGGGAAAATCACAGGAAAATTTGGGGAAAATCTTGGGAGAATTTGGGGGAAAGTCCTGGGAGAATCGCAGGAGAAATCACGGGAAAATTCTGGAAAAATCCTGGGAAAAGTCATGGAAAAATCCTGGGAAAATCCTGAGAGAATTCGGGGAAAAATCCTGGGAAAAGTCATGGAAAAATCCCGGGAAAATCCTGGGAAAAGTCATGGAAAAATCCCGGGAAAATCGCAGGAAAATCCTGGGAAAATCCTGGGAAAATTTGGGGAAAATCACAGGAAAATGCCAGAAAAAAATCCTGGAAAAATCACAGAAAAAATCCTGGAAAAATCACAGAAAAACCCTTTCAAAAATCACAGGAAAATTCCAGGAAAATCATGGGAAAATCACGGGGAAATCACAGAAAAATTCTGGAAAAATTCAGGGAAAATTCGGGAAAAATCCAGGGAAAATTGGGGGGAAATCACAGAAAAATGCCGGAAAAAATAATGGAAAAATCACAGAAAAATCCTGGAAAAATCTCAGAAAATCCTGGAAAAATTTGGGGGGAATTTGGGAAAAATCCTGGGAAAATTTGGGAGAATTGACGCGAAAATTCTGGGAAAATACACAGAAAATTTACAGGAAAATCCTGGGAAAATCACGGGAAAATTCCGGGAAAATCCATTCAAAAATCACAGGAAAATCCCAGAAAAATTCCCAAAAAATCCTGGAATAATTTCTGAGAAAATCCTGGAGAAATTCTGGGAAAAAATCCAGGAACATTCCAGAAAAATTCTGGGAAAATCCCAACAAAAACACGGAAAAATTTGGGGAAAATTCGGGAAAAAATCATGGGGGAAAAAAAAAAAAACAAAAAACACAGGAAAATTCCAGAAAAATCTCAGAAAATCCCGGAAAAAAAATCCCTTCAGAAATCACAGGAAAAAATCTCAGAAAAAAATCAGAAAAAATCCCGGAAAAATTTGTGGGGGAATCCAGGAAAAACTTGGGAAAAAAATCACAGAAAAATTCCAGGAAAATCCTGGGAAAAAAAAATTGGGAAAAATCACGAGAAAATCCGGGAAAAAAATCGAAAATTCCTGTAAAATTCCTTAAAAATTCCTTTTTTTTGAAAAAAATTTCCCTTTAAAAATCCATAAAAACCTTTTAAAAAGCCCCCCCCGAAAAAAAAAAAAACCAAAATCCCTAAAAAAAAAACCCGTGAGCGATGCCGCTCCCGAATCCCCCATGGAATTTTGGGAATTCTTTTTTTTTTTGGGAATTCCCAGCTGAACCTGCGGGTGAAGGCTCTGAAGCGGCAGCTGGACGAGGCCGAGGAGGAAATCGAGCGCTTGGAAAATTCCCGGAAAAAATTCCAGAGGGAACTGGAGGAGCAGCAGGAACTGAACGAGCAGCTCCAGAGGAGCCTGAAAGCCAAGGAAAAGGAGGCCTGGTAAGGGAATTCCAGGGAAAATTCCCAAAATTCTGCGGGAAAAATATCCCAGAATTCCAGGGGAAAATGTCCCAGAATTCCAGGGAAAAAGGTCCCAGAATTCCAGGGAAAATTCCCAAAATTCTGCGGGGAAAAAAAACCAGAATTCCAGGGGAAAATGTCCCAGAATTCCAGGGAAAAATCCCAAAATTCCAGAGGGAAAAATCCCAGAATTCCAGGGGGGAAAATCTCAGAAGTCCAGGGGAAAAGGTCTCAGAATTCCAGAGGGGAAAATCCCAGAATTCCACGGGAAAATTCCCAAAATTCTGCGGGAAAAATATCCCAGAATTCCAGGGGAAAATGTCCCAGAATTCCAGGGAAAAAGGTCCCAGAATTCCAGGGGAAAAGGTCCCAGAATTCCAGGGAAAATTCCCAAAATTCTGCGGGAAAAAAAAACCAGAATTCCAGGGGAAAATGTCCCAGAATTTCAGGGAAAATTCCCAAAATTCTGCGGGAAAAAAATCCCAGAATTCCAGGGGGAAAAAGTCCCAGAATTCCAGGGGATAATGTCCCAGAATTCCAGGGAAAATTCCCAAAATTCCATGGGAAAAAATTCCCAGAATTCCAGGGGGAAAAATACCAGAATTCCAGGGGGGAAATGTCCCAGAATTCCAGGGGGATATTCCCAAAATTGCAGGGGGGAAAGGCTGGGAATTCCACAGAAAATTCTGGAATTCTGCTGGAAATAGAGCGGGAATTCCATGGGGAAAAGGTTGGGAATTCCATGGGGAAAAGGTTGGGAATTCCAGGGAAAATTCTGGAATTCTGTGGAAATAGAGCGGGAATTCCATGGAAAAGTTTGGGAATTCTGTGGGGAAAAAGGCTGGGAATTCCATGGAAAATTCTGGAATTCTGTGGAAATAGAGCGGGAATTCCATGAAAAAGTTTGGGAATTCCGTGGGGAAAAAGGCTGGGAATTCCATGGAAAATTCTGGAATTCTGTGGAAATAGAGCGGGAATTCCATGGAAAAGTTTGGGAATCCCATGGGGAAAAGGTTGGGAATCCCATGGGGAAAAAGGCTGGGAATTCCAGGGAAAATTCCAGAATTCTGCCGAAATAGAGCGGGAATTCCACGGAAAAAGTTGGGAATTCCACGGGCAAAAATCGGGGGGGGCGGTGGGGGGGGGGGGGGCCGGGGGGGTGTGTAGGGAATTCCACGGAAACCTCCGGAATTCCGTGGGGGAGGGTGAAGAGCGGCGGGAAGTGGAGGGGGAATCCCAGAATTCCAAGAAAAAATTCCAGGAAAAGCAGAACTAGAAAACCCCTTCCCTTTGCCACCCCGGGGCGTGTCCGGGCAGGCGCCGCGCCGCGGGATCGGCGCCGCGGGAGGAGACTCCGAGCTCGGACGAGGAATCGGGATCGGCCTCCATCGCCTCCCTGCTCGGCCAGGCCAGGCTGCAGGCCAGCTCCTGCTGAGAGCGCCGGGAATTCCGGGAATTCCATGGGCAACCCACGCCGGGAATTCCATGGGGAACCGACACCAGGAATTCCATTGGGAACCCACGCCGGGAACGCCGGGAATTCCATGGGGAACCCACGCTGGGAATTCTGGGAATTCCATTGGGAACCGACGCCGGGAATTCCATGGGGAACCCACGCTGGGAATTCCAGGAATTCCATGGGGAATCGACACCAGGAATTCCAGGAATTCCATTGGGAACCGACACCAGGAATTCCATTGGGAACCCACGCCGGGAACGCCGGGAATTCCATGGGGAACCAACACCGGGAATTCCATTGGGAACCAACACCGGGAATTCCATTGGGAACCAACACCGGGAATTCCGGGAATTCCATGGGGAACCCACGCCGGGAACTCCAGGAATTCCATGGGGAACCCACGCTGGGAATTCCAGGAATTCCATGGGGAACCCACGCCAGGAATTCCAGGAACCGACACCAGGAATTCCAGGAATTCCATTGGGAACCGACACCAGGAATTCCATTGGGAACCAACACCGGGAATTCCGGGAATTCCATTGGGAACCGATGCCGGGAATTCCGGGAATTCCATTGGGAACCCACGCCGGGAATTCCATTGGGAACCCACGCTGGGAATTCCGGGAATTCCATTGGGAACCGATGCCGGGAATTCCGGGAATTCCATTGGGAACCCACGCCGGGAATTCCATTGGGAACCCACGCCGGGAATTCTGGGAATTCCATTGGGAACCGACGCCGGGAACGCCGGGAATTCCATTGGGAACCGATGCCAGGAATTCCATTGGGAACCGACGCCGGGAACGTCAGGAATTCCGACTCCAGGATTGGCTTCGGGATCGGTCCCGACCCGGGATTGGCTCCGGGGTCACCCCAGGATCAGTCCCCACCTGCTAAAAAAAAATGGGAATGCCAAAAATTCTGGGAATTCTGGGAACGCCGGAGCCGGGATTGAGGCAGGGATCAACTGAACCCTGGGATCATTCCCAGAATTCCAGCTGGGATCCATCCCAAAATTCCAGCCAGGATCATTCCCAGAATTCCAGCTGGGATCATTCCCAGAATTCCAGCCGGGATCATTCCCAGAATTCCAGCCCGGATCATTCCCAGAATTCCAGCCGGGATCAGCCCTGGGCTGGGATTTGGCTCCTCCCGAAGATGTTTGGAATAAAATCCAGTGGTTTAATGGCAGTGGGGTCTGGAATTTTTTGGGAATTCTGGGTGGGAATTCTCAGGAATTTTTTTGGGAATTCTGGGTGGGAATTCTCAGGAATTTTTAAGGAATTCTTGGTGGGAAACATCAGGAATTTGTGATGGGAATTTTTTGGGAATTCTCAGTGGGAATATTAAGGAATTCTCTGGAATTGTGGGTGGGAATTTTCTGGAATTTTTTGGGAAATTCTGGGTGGGAATTGTTGGGAATTTTGGGGAATTCTCGAGAATTTGGGGGGGGGGAATTTTTGAGAATCCTGGGTGTCAACCCTGAGGAATTTCAGGGAATTCTGGGCGGGGATTGTTGGGAATTTTGGGTGGGAATGGTCAGGAGTTCTCAGGAATTCTGGGCGGGAATTCTCAGGGATTTTTTTGGGAATTCTGGGTGGGAATTCCTGGGTGGGATTGGGGAATTCTCAGGCAGGAATTCTCGGGTGCCGCTCTCGGTGTCCCCAGGTGTCCCCCAGATGTCCCCCAGGTGTGTCCAGGTGTCCCCAGGTGTCCCCCAGGTGTCCCCCCGATATCCCCCCCAATGTCCCCCAGGTGTCCCCCCATGTCCCCCAGTTGTCCCCAGGTGTCCCCAGATGTCCCCCAGGTGTGCCCAGGTGTCCCCAGATGTCCCCCAGGTGTGCCCAGGTGTCCCCCCCCCAGAAGGGCGGTGCCCGTGCCCCAGCAGGTGCCACTCCAGTCCCTGGTGTCCCCTGGGTGTCCCCAGTGCCACCACCCGGGGGGGACCCTGCACAGGTTCGGTGTCACCTGGCTCAGGTTCAGTGTCACCTGGCACAGGTTCGGTGTCACCTGGCTCAGGTTCGGTGTCACCTGGCTCAGGTCTGGCTCAGGTTTGGTGTCACCTGGCACAGGTTTGGATCAGGTTCGGTGACACCTGGCACAGGTTCGGTGTCACCTGGCTCAGGTCTGACTCAGGTTCGGTGTCACCTGGCACAGGTTTGGATCAGGTTCGGTGTCACCTGGCTCAGGTCTGGCTCAGGTTCGGTGTCACCTGGCACAGGTTCAGTGTCACCTGGCACAGGTTCAGTGTCACCTGGCTCAGGTTCGGTGTCACCTGGCTCAGGTTTGGATCAGGTTCGGTGTCACCTGGCTCAGGTTTGGATCAGGTTCGGTGTCACCTGGCTCAGGTTCGGTGTCACCTGGCACAGGTTTGGATCAGGTTCGGTGTCACCTGGCACAGGTTCGGTGTCACCTGGCTCAGGTCTGACTCAGGTTCGGTGTCACCTGGCACAGGTCTGGCTCAGGTTCGGTGACACCTGGCACAGGTTCAGTGTCACCTGGCACAGGTTCGGTGTCACCTGGCTCAGGTTCGGTGTCACCTGGCTCAGGTCTGGCTCAGGTTCGGTGTCACCTGGCTCAGGTTTGGATCAGGTTCGGTGTCACCTGGCACAGGTTTGGATCAGGTTCGGTGTCACCTGGCACAGGTTTGGTGTCACCTGGCTCAGGTTTGGATCAGGTTCGGTGTCACCTGGCACAGGTTCGGTGTCACCTGGCACAGGTTCGGTGTCACCTGGCTCAGGTTTGGATCAGGTTCGGTGTCACCTGGCACAGGTTCGGTGTCACCTGGCTCAGGTTTGGATCAGGTTCGGTGTCACCTGGCTCAGGTTCGGTGTCACCTGGCACAGGTTCGGTGTCACCTGGCTCAGGTCTGACTCAGGTTCGGTGTCACCTGGCACAGGTTTGGATCAGGTTCGGTGACACCTGGCTCAGGTTCGGTGTCACCTGGCTCAGGTCTGACTCAGGTTCGGTGTCACCTGGCTCAGGTTTGGATCAGGTTCGGTGACACCTGGCTCAGGTTCAGTGTCACCTGGCACAGGTTTGGATCAGGTTCGGTGTCACCTGGCTCAGGTTTGGATCAGGTTCGGTGACACCTGGCTCAGGTTCGGTGTCACCTGGCTCAGGTTTGGATCAGGTTCGGTGTCACCTGGCTCAGGTTCGGTGTCACCTGGCACAGGTTCGGTGTCACCTGGCTCAGGTCTGACTCAGGTTCGGTGTCACCTGGCTCAGGTTCGGTGTCACCTGGCTCAGGTCTGGCACAGGTTTGGTGTCACCTGGCTCAGGTTCGGGCCCTCCCAGGTGTGTCCCTGGCACGCTTTGCCCGTGACTCAGGTCAGTCCGGGCACGCCCTGGCTCGGCTTTCTGCCCAGTTTTATATCAGTTCTATCGCACTTTTATCCCATTTTATCCCATTTTATCCCGATTTTATCCCACTTTATCTCCATTTTATCTCCATTTTATCTCCATTTTATCCCACTTTTATCTCCATTTTATCCCCATTTTATCTCCATTTTATCCCAATTTTATCCCTATTTTATCCCAATTTTATCACCATTTTATCCCACTTTTATCTCCATTTTATTCCACTTTTATCCCAATTTTATCCCGATTTTATCCCAATTTTATCCCGATTTTATCCCAATTTTATCCCGATTTTATCCCAATTTTATCTCGATTTTATCCCACTTTTATCTCCATTTTATCCCCATTTTATCCCACTTTTATCTCGATTTTATCCCATTTTATCCCACTTTTATCCCGATTTTATCCCATTTTATCCCGATTTTATCCCATTTTATCCCACTTTTATCCCACTTTTATCCCGATTTTATCCCACTTTTATCTCGATTTTATCCCACTTTTATCCCACCTTTATCTCCATTTTATTCCACTTTTATCCCGATTTTATCCCCATTTTATCCCACTTTTATCCCACTTTTATCCCACTTTTATCCCACTTTTTTCCCTGTTTTATCTCGATTTCATTCCAATTTTCCCTCAGTTTTATCCCGATATTTGCCCCATTTTTTATCCCACTTTTATCCCTGTTTCACTCCACTTTTTCCCCAATTTCCCCCCACTTTTATCCCAATTTTATCCCAATTTTTCCTCTAATTTTCCCCCTCTTCCCCCCCCTTTATCCCACTTTAATCCCAATTTTTTCCCCATTCCTCCCCATTTTTTCCCCACTTTAATCCCAATTTCCCCCCACTTTAATCCCAATTTTCTCCCCATTTCCCCCCACTTTCCCCCCACTTTAATCCCGTTTTTCCCCACTTTTTTCTCCACTTTTTTCCACACTTTTCCCCCCATATTCCCACACTTTTATCCCAATTTTTCCACACTTTTCGCCCCATTTTCCCACACTTTTTCCCCCTCTTTCCCCCCACTTTAATCCCATTTTTCCTCCCCTTTTCCCCCAATTCCCACCCTCTTTTATCCCAATTTCCCCCTAATTTACCCCAATTTCCCCCCCACTTTTATCCCATTTTTTCCCCATTTCCCCCCACTTTTACCCCACTTTAATCCCATTTTTTCCCCACTTTATTCCCCATTTTCCCCCACTTTAATCCCGCTTTTATCCCATTTTTTCCCAAATTTTCCCCCACTTTTCCCCCACTTTAATCCCATTTTTCCCCCACTTTTATCCCATTTTTTCCCCACTTTTTTCCCCATTTCCCCCCACTTTTCCCCCACTCTAATCCCGATTTCCCCCCACCTTTTCCCCCCATTCCCCCCCACTTTCCCCCCACTCTAATCCCATTTTCCCCCCCTTTTTTATCCCAATTTTCCCCCCTCAATTTTTAATCCCCAAATTTCCCCCCCCCCCGCCATTTTAACCCCAACCCCGTTTTGTGGGCGTGGCCTCACCGCGTGGGCGTGGCCTCACCGCCATATATAGCCATGACCAAATATGGGCATGACGCAGCGCTAGTGGGCGTGGCCTAAAGGGGGGGCGCAGCCAATCAGCGCGAACCTCTCCCACACCCCCGCCATTATAGGCGTGGCCTGAGTGGGCGTGGCCTGAGTAGGCGTGGCTTGAGTGGGCGTGCCCACCTGCCTCAGGTGAGGCGGAAGTGGCGGAGGGGCCATGAACGAGCTCCAGGGCTGGGCCGAGCTCCCGGAAACCGCGGTAAGAAAACCCCGAATTCCCCCCCACCCCCACCCCCAACCCCCACCCACCTCAAAAAAAAAAAAAAAAAAAAAAACACTTTTAAAAAAGAAAAAAAATTCCGGGATCATTCCCCCCCCCCAAAAAAAAACCAAAACAAAAAAAAACCAAAACAACAAAAAAAATCCGGGATCATTCCCCTCCCCCATCGTTAAAAAAAAAATATTCCGGAGTTTTTCCCTCAAGAAATTCCGGAGTTTTTCCCTCAAGAAATTCCGGAGTTTGTTTTTTCTGCCCCCCCCCCCCCCCCCCCTCACCCCTCAGGAATTCCCGGGCCTTTGTTTTTGTTTCTTCCGGGAACTCCCGCGATTTATTTTTATTTTTATTTTTATTTTTTTTTTTTAATTTATTTCTTTCGTTCGTTTTAAAAACGGAATTCAAGAAAATTCCAGAATTTTTTTGGTTTTTTTTTTTCCACTCCTTCCCCCCCCCCAAAAAATAGTTAAATTTAAAAAAAAAAAATAAAAAGAAAACGATCCGGGATCTTTTCCCCTTAAAAAAAAAATACAAAAAACCAAAAAGTTCGGGATCGTTTTCCTGAATTTTTTTGGATCTCTTTGCCAAAATTCCCGGAATTCTCGGGATCTTCCCACCCGCCCGAATCGATTTTTGGGGATCCCAAATCCCTCTAGAATTCCCAAATCCTTTCCCAGAATTCCCAAATTTTCCCTTCAGGACCCCTCCCCAAAATTCCCAAATCCTTTCCCAAAATTCCAAAATTTTCCCCAAAATTCCCCTGGGTCCCTCCTTCCCCAAATTCCCAAAATTCCCGGAATTTTTTTCCTCTTCCTGTTTCGATTTTTGGGGATCCCAAATCCCTCTGGAATTCCCAAATCCTTTCCCAAAATTCCCAAATTTTCCTCTCAGAACCTTTCCCCAAAATTCCCAAATACTTTCCCAGAAATTCCCAAATTTTCCCTTCAGGACCCCTCCCCAAAATTCCCAAATCCTTTCCCAAAATTCCCAAATTTTCCCCAAAATTCCCCTGGGTCCATCCTTCCCCAAATTCTGAGAATTCCCAAAATTCCAGGAATTTTTTTCCTCATCCTGTTTCGATTTTTGGGGATCCCAAATCCCTCTGGAATTCCCAAATCCTTTCCCGAAATTCCCAAATTTTCCCCTCAGGACCCCTCCCCAAAATTCCCAAATCCTTTCCCATAAATTCCCAAATTTTCCCCTCAGGACCCCTCCCCAAAATTCCCAAATCCTTTCCCAGAATTCCCAAAATTCCCGGAATTTTTTCCTCTTCCTGGATCGATTTTTGGGGATCCCAAATTCCTCTGGAATTCCCAAATCCTTTCCCAAAATTTCCAAATTTTCCCCTCAGGACCCCTCCCCAAAATTCCCAAATCCTTTCCCAAAATTCCCAAATTTTCCCCAAAATTCCCCTGGGTCCCTCCTTCCCCAAATTCCCAAAATTCCCGGAATTTTTTTCCTCTTCCTGTTTCGATTTTGGGGATCCCAAATCCCTCTGGAATTCCCAAATCCTTTCCCAAAATTCCCAAATTTTCCTCTCAGAACCTTTCCCCAAAATTCCCAAATACTTTCCCAGAAATTCCCAAATTTTCCCTTCAGGACCCCTCCCCAAAATTCCCAAATCCTTTCCCAAAATTCCCAAATTTTCCCCAAAATTCCCCTGGGTCCGTCCTTCCCCAAATTCTGAGAATTCCCAAAATTCCAGGAATTTTTTTCCTCATCCTGTTTCGATTTTTGGGGATCCCAAATCCCTCTGGAATTCCCAAATCCTTTCCCGAAATTCCCAAATTTTCCCCTCAGGACCCCTCCCCAAAATTCCCAAATCCTTTCCCATAAATTCCCAAATTTTCCCCTCAGGACCCCTCCCCAAAATTCCCAAATCCTTTCCCAGAATTCCCAAAATTCCCGGAATTTTTTCCTCTTCCTGGATCGATTTTTGGGGATCCCAAATTCCTCTGGAATTCCCAAATCCTTTCCCAAAATTTCCAAATTTTCCCCTCAGGACCCCTCCCCAAAATTCCCAAATCCTTTCCCAAAATTCCCAAATTTTCCCCAAAATTCCCCTGGGTCCCTCCTTCCCCAAATTCCCAAAATTCCCGGAATTTTTTTCCTCTTCCTGTTTCGATTTTTGGGGATCCCAAATCCCTCTGGAATTCCCAAATCCTTTCCCAAAATTCCCAAATTTTCCTCTCAGAACCTTTCCCCAAAATTCCCAAATACTTTCCCAGAAATTCCCAAATTTTCCCTTCAGGACCCCTCCCCAAAATTCCCAAATCCTTTCCCAAAATTCCCAAATTTTCCCCAAAATTCCCCTGGGTCCGTCCTTCCCCAAATTCTGAGAATTCCCAAAATTCCAGGAATTTTTTTCCTCTTCCTGGATCGATTTTTGGGGATCCCAAATCCCTCTGGAATTCCCAAATCCTTTCCCAGAAATTCCCAAATTTTCCCCTCAGGACCCCTCCCCAAAATTCCCAAATCCTTTCCCAGAAATTCCCAAATTTTCCCCTCAGGACCCCTCCCCAAAATTCCCAAATCCTCTCCCATAAATTCCCAAATTTTCCCCTCAGGACCCCTCCCCAAAATTCCCAAATCCTTTCCCAGAATTCCCAAAATTCCCGGAATTTTTTCCTCTTCCTGGATCGATTTTTGGGGATCCCAAATTCCTCTGGAATTCCCAAATCCTTTCCCAAAATTTCCAAATTTTCCCCTCAGGACCCCTCCCCAAAATTCCCAAATCCTTTCCCAAAATTCCCAAATTTTCCCCAAAATTCCCCTGGGTCCCTCCTTCCCCAAATTCCCAAAATTCCCGGAATTTTTTTCCTCTTCCTGTTTCGATTTTTGGGGATCCCAAATCCCTCTGGAATTCCCAAATCCTTTCCCAGAAATTCCCAAATTTTCGCCTCAGGACCCCTCCCCAAAATTCCCAAATCCTTTCCCATAAATTCCCAAATTTTCCCCTCAGGACCCCTCCCCAAAATTCCCAAAATTCCCACATTTTCCCTTCAGGTCCCCTCCCCAAAATTCCCAAAACCTTTCCCGAAATTCCCAAATTTTCCCCTCAGGTCCCCTCCCCAAAATTCCCAAATCCTTTCCCAGAATTCCCAAATTTTCCCTTCAGGACCCCTCCCCAAAATTCCCAAATCCTTTCCCAAAATTCCCAAATTTTCCCCAAAATTCCCCCGGGTCCCTCCTTCCCCAAATTCCCAAAATTCCCGGAATTTTTTCCTCTTCCTGTTTCGATTTTTGGGGATCCCAAATCCCTCTGGAATTCCCAAATCCTTTCCCAAAATTCCCAAATTTTCCCCTCAGGACCCCTCCCCAAAATTCCCAAATCCTTTCCCAAAAATTCCCAAAATTCCCGGAATTTTTTCCTCTTCCTGGATCGATTTTTGAGGGATCCCAAATCCCTCCGGAATTCCCAAATCCTTTCCCAGAAATTCCAGGAATTTTGGGAATTCTGGGAATTTTGGGGAGAGACCCGGGGGAATTTTTGGGGAAAATTTGAGAATTTTGGGAATTTGGGGTTGGGATTTTGGACTTGTTTCTTTTTCCTAAAATTTTCAGCATTCCCAAAATTCTCATTCCCAATGAATTCCCCAAAAAAAATTTTTCCCTTGAGTCCTGAATGGGAAAAATTTGGGAATGAAAATTTGGGAATTTTGGGAATTTTTTCCCAGCAGGATCCGAGCATGAGGCGCCCCTTGGAATTCCCGGAATTCTCGGAATTCCTGGAATTTCCCAGCTTGGAAAATTCTCCTGAATCCCTGGAAAATTCCGGAGGGGGCCCCAAATCCACCTGGAATTCTGAGGTGAGTCCTGGAATTTTTTTTGGAAAATTCCCCCAAAAAATCTGGATCTGTCATTGCTGGATTTTTCCTTAAATTTTTCCTGGATTTTCCCCAAATTTTTCCAGGATTTTTCCCAAATTTTTCCCAAATTTTTCCTGGATTTTTCCCTAAATTTTTATGGGATTTTTAAGGGAATTATCCTGGATTTTTCCCGGATTTTTCCTGGATTTTTCCCAATTTTTTGCTGGATTTTTTCCTTATTTATTATGGGATTTTTAGGGGATTTTTCCAGGATTTTTCCCCAATTTTTCCAGGATTTTTCCCAATATTTTGCTGGATTTTTCCTGGATTTTTCCCTAAATTTTTAAGGGATTTTTAAGGGAATTATCCTGGATTTTTCCTGGATTTTTCCC
>NC_085076.1:2158690-2169881 GCF_963662255.1 Cinclus cinclus | reverse complement strand
GATTTCTCCTGGCAAAGAATCCCAGAGATTCCATCCCCTCCCCCTCCCCCCCCCAAAAAACAAAACACAACAAAAAAAAAATCCCGCCCAAAAAAATTCCCACAAAATATCCAAGGAATCGGCATCGAATCCGTGGAAATTCCAGAGGGTTTCCATTTTTTCCCCATTTTTTCCCCATTTTTTTTCCCAATTTTTCCCTAATTTTTTACCAATTTTTCCCCATTTTTTCCCCATTTTTTCCCAATTTTTCCCTAATTTTTTACCAATTTTTACCAATTTTTCCCAATTTTTTCCCATTTTTTTCCCAATTTTTCCCAATTTTTTCCCATTTTTCCCCATTTTTCCCTATTTTTTTCCCATTTTTTCCCCAGTTTTTCCCCATTTTTTTCCCAATTTTTTCCTAATTTTTCCCAATTTTTTCCCATTTTCGCCCAATTTTTTACCGTTTTTCCCAATTTTTTCCTAATTTTTTCCCAATTTTTTCCCTATTTTTTCCCATTTTTTTCCCATTTTTTCCCCATTTTCCCCAATTTTTTCCCAATTTTTTTCCCATTTTTTCCCCAATTTTTTCCCCATTTTTCCCCATTTTTCCAAATTTTTTCCCATTCCCATTTCCCATTCTCCATTCCCCATTCCCCATTCCCATTCCCATTCCCATTCCCCATTCCCATTCCCCATTCCCCATTCCCATTCCCATTCCCATTCCCCATTCCCATTCCCCATTCCCATTCCCCATTCCCCATTCCCCATTCCCATTCCCCATTCCCATTTCCCATTTCCCATTCCCCATCCCCATTCCCATTCCCGTTCCCGTTCCCATTCCCATTCCCATTCCCATTCCCATTTCCCCCATTCCCATTCCCATTCCCATTCCCCATTCCCATTTCCCATTTCCCATTCCCCATTCCCATTCCCATTCCCGTTCCCGTTCCCATTCCCATTCCCATTCCCATTCCCATTTCCCCATTCCCATTCCCATTCCCATTCCCCATTCCCATTTCCCATTTCCCATTTCCCATTCCCCATTCCCATTCCCATTCCCCATTCCCATTCCCATTCCCGTTCCCATTCCCATTCCCGTTCCCATTCCCATTCCCATTCCCATTCCCATTCCCATTCCCATTCCCATTTCCCCCATTCCCATTCCCATTCCCCATTCCCATTTCCCATTTCCCATTCCCATTCCCATTCCCATTCCCATTCCCCATTCCCCATCCCCATCCCCATTTCCCATTCCCGTTCCCATTCCCATTCCCATCATTCCCAACCTGGGTGCTGGCGTCGAGCAGCTCCCGGTTCCTCTGGAGCTCGTTCCGGATCTGCTCCATTTGGGAATCGTGAGCCGAAACCTCGGCCTGCAGCGCCCCCCGCAGGGCCAGCAGCTCCCGCTCCAGGCGGCGCCGCGACGCCAGCGCCGCGTCCAGCTGGGCACGGAGATCCTGGAAAAACGTCGGGAAAAACGTCGGGAAAAACGACGGGAAAACGGGATTGGGGATGTGGGAGTGAGAACAGAGCCGAGCAGAGCTGGGCACGGAGATCCTGGAAAAACGTCGGGAAAAACGACGGGAAAAACGACGGGAAAACAGGATTGGGAATGTGGGAGTGAGAACAGAGCCGAGCAGAGCTGGGCACGGAGATCCTGGAAAAACGTCGGGAAAAACGACGGGAAAAAAAGGGATTGGGAATGTGGGAGTGAGAACAGAGCCGCATCCAGCTGGGCACGGAGATCCTGGAAAAACGTCGGGAAAAACGTCGGGAAAAACGTCGGGAAAACAGGATTGGGAATGTGGGAGTGAGAACGGAGCCGAGCAGAGCTGGGCACGGAGATCCTGGAAAAACGTCGGGAAAAACGTCGGGAAAAAAAGGGATTGGGAATGTGGGAGTGAGAACAGAGCCGAGCACAGCTGGGCACGGAGATCCTGGAAAAACGTCGGGAAAAACGTCGGGAAAGACGTCAGGAAAACAGGATTGGGAATGTGGGAGTGAGAACGGAGCCGAGCAGAGCTGGGCACGGAGATCCTGGAAAAACGTCGGGAAAAACGACGGGAAAAAAAGGGATTGGGAATGTGGGAGTGAGAACAGAGCCGCATCCAGCTGGGCACGGAGATCCTGGAAAAACGTCAGGAAAAACGTCGGGAAAACAGGATTGGGAATGTGGGAGTGAGAACGGAGCCGAGCAGAGCTGGGCACGGAGATCCTGGAAAAACGTCGGGAAAAACGTCGGGAAAAAAAGGGATTGGGAATGTGGGAGTGAGAACAGAGCCGAGCACAGCTGGGCACGGAGATCCTGGAAAAACGTCGGGAAAAACGTCGGGAAAGACGTCAGGAAAACAGGATTGGGAATGTGGGAGTGAGAACGGAGCCGAGCAGAGCTGGGCACGGAGATCCTGGAAAAACGTCGGGAAAAACGTCGGGAAAAAAAGGGATTGGGAATGTGGGAGTGAGAACAGAGCCGAGCACAGCTGGGCACGGAGATCCTGGAAAAACGTCGGGAAAAACGTCGGGAAAAACGACGGGGAAAACGGGATTGGGGATGTGGGAGTGAGCCCAGAGCCGAGCAGAGCTGGGCACGGAGATCCTGGAAAAACGTCGGGAAAAACGACGGGAAAAACGACGGGAAAACAGGATTGGGAATGTGGGAGTGAGCCCAGAGCCGAGCAGAGCTGGGCACGGAGATCCTGGAAAAACGTCGGGAAAAACGACGGGAAAAACGACGGGAAAACAGGATTGGGAATGTGGGAGTGAGAACAGAGCCGAGCAGAGCTGGGCACGGAGATCCTGGAAAAACGTCGGGAAAAACGTCGGGAAAAAAAGGGATTGGGAATGTGGGAGTGAGAACAGAGCCGAGCAGAGCTGGGCACGGAGATCCTGGAAAAACGTCGGGAAAAACGTCGGGAAAGACGTCGGGAAAAACATCGGGAAAAAAAGGGATTGGGAATGTGGGAGTGAGAACGGAGCTGAGCAGAGCTGGGCACGGAGATCCTGGAAAAACGTCGGGAAAAATGTCGGGAAAAACGGGATTGGGAAAGAATGGATCGAGAGTGTGGGAGTGAGCCCAGAGCTGAGCACAGCTGGGCACGGAGATCCCGGAAAAACGTCGGGAATATGTCGGGAAAAATGTCCGGAAAAATCGTTGGGAAATGTTGGGATTTCGGAAGTTGGGGAAATTGGGATTTGGGAAATTGTGGAAAAGTCGGGATTTGGGAAATGGGAAAATTTGGAGAATTGGGATTTGGGAAATTGGGATTTGGGAAATTGTGGAAAAGTTGGGAAAAGTCGAGATTTGGGTAAAGGGAAAATTTGGAGAATTGGGATTTGGGGAATTGGGATTTGGGAAATGGGAAAATTGGGAAAAGTTGGGATTGGGGAAATGGGCAAATTGGGAAAAGTTGGGATTGGGGAAGAGGAAATTGGGATTTGGGAAATGGGAAATTTGGGAAAATGGGAAATCAGATTTTTTTCCCTTTTTTTGTGCCATTTCTCCCATTTCTCAATTCCCATTTCCCCCCTTTTTTTTTGCCATTTTCCCCCTATTTTCATTCCCATTTTCCCGTTTTTTCCCCATTTCCCATTTCTCAATTCCCATTTTCCCATTTTCCCCCCATTTCCCATCTCCCAATTCCCATTTCTCAATTCCCATTTTCCCATTTTTCCCCATTTCCCATTTTTCCCCATTTCCCATTTTTCCCATTTTTTCCTCATTTCCCAATTCCCATTTTCCCATTTTTCCCCATTTCCCCCATTTCCCATTTTCCCATTTTTCCCATTTTTTCCTCATTTCCCAATTCCCATTTTTCCCATTTTTCCCCCATTTCCCATTTCTCAATTCCCATTCCCCCATTTTTCTTTTTTTTTTTTAGGTTCTTTTTTTGTTTGTTTGTTTTTGTTTTTTTTTTTTTTTAATTATTTTTTCCTCCATTTCCCCCCCCCCCGTTTGGGATATTTATTATTATTATTATTATTATTATTATTATTATTATTATTATTATTATTATTATTACTATCATTACTACTATCATTACTATTATCATTACTATTATTATTATTAATTATTTTATTATTATTATTACGATTATTACAATTATTTCTTAGTATATTATTATTATATTATTTTTATTATTATTTATTATTATTATATTATTATATTATCATTACTAATTATTATTATTACTATTACTATTACTATTATTACTATTACTTCTTAGTATATTATTATTATTATATTATACTATTATTATTATTAATTATTATATTATTTTATTATTATTAATGATATTATTATATTATTATCGATATTTATTATTATTACTATTATTACTATTATTTATTATTATAATATTATTATATTATTCTACTATTATTATTAATTATTATTGTATTATTATTATTACTATTATTATTACTATTATTTATTATTATTATTACTACTATTATTAGTTTTATTTGTTATCATAATATTATATTATTATTATTTATTAATAATAATAATAATAATTATAATTTTATATTTTTATTTTTATTTTTATTTTTATTTTTATTTCTATTTTTATTTTTATTTTTATTTCTATTTCTATTTTTATTTCTATTTTTATTTTTATTTTTATTTTTATTTCTATTTTTATTTCTATTTTTATTTTTATTTTTATTTTTATTTTTATTTTATTTTTATTTCTATTTCTATTTTTATTTTTATTTTTATTTTTATTTTTATTTTTATTTTTATTTCTATTTTTATTTTTATTTTTATTTTTATTTTATTTTTATTTCTATTTCTATTTTTATTTTTATTTTTATTTTTATTTCTATTTCTATTTCTATTTTTATTTTTATTTTTATTTTTATTTTTATTTTTATTTTTATTTCTATTTCTATTTTTATTTCTATTTCTATTTCTATTTTTATTTCTATTTCTATTTCTATTTCTATTTCTATTTCTATTTTTATTTTTATTTTATTTTTATTTCTATTTCTATTTCTATTTCTATTTCTATTTTTATTTCTATTTCTATTTTTATTTTTATTTCTATTTCTATTTTTATTTTTATTTTTATTTTTATTTCTATTTTTATTTTTATTTTTATTATTAATTTCTTTATTTACCTGGCAGATCTCCCCCATGTCGGGGTCACTTTTGGGGTCCCTTTGTGCTTCGTGCCCCGAGCTCGGCGCCTGCGGCTCCTCCTGGGCCGGCCTGGGCCACGAGGGGTTAATGGGGAATTGAAGGGGAAATGAAATTATTGGGGTTTGATATGGGGGAAATTAAATTATTGGGGTTTGATATGGGGGAAATTAAATTATTGGGGTTTGATATGGGGGAAATTAAAAATATTGGGGGTTGATATGGGGGAAATTAAAAATATTGGGGGTTGATATGGGGGAAATTAAATTATTGGGGTTTGATATGGGGGAAATTAAATTATTGGGGTTTGATATGGGGGAAAAAATAAAAATATTGGGGTTTGATATGGGGGAAATTAAATTATTGGGGTTTGATAGAGGGGGAAAAATAAAAATATTGGGGATTGATATGGGGGAAATTAAATTATTGGGGGTTGATATGGGGGAAAAATAAAAATTATTGGGGTTTGATATGGGGGAAATTAAATTATTGGGGTTTGATATGGGGGAAATTAAAAATATTGGGGTTTGATATGGGGGAAAAATAAAAATTATTGGGGTTTGATATGGGGGAAATTAAATTATTGGGGTTTGATATGGGGGAAATTAAATTATTGGGGTTTGATATGGGGGAAAAATAAAAATTATTGGGGTTTGATATGGGGGAAATTAAATTATTGGGGTTTGATATGGGGGAAATTAAAAATATTGGGGTTTGATATGGGGGAAATTAAATTATTGGGGTTTGATATGGGGGAAAAATTAAAATTATTGGGGTTTGATATGGGGGAAATTAAAAATATTGGGGTTTGATAGAGGGGAAAAATTAAAAATATTGGGGTTTGATATGGGGGAAACATTAAAATTATTGGGGTTTTTATAGGGGAAATTAAATTATTGGGGTTTGATATGGGGGAAATTAAATTATTGGGGTTTGATATGGGGGAAATTAAATTATTGGGGGTTGATATGGGGGAAAAAATAAAAATATTGGGGTTTGATATGGGGGAAATTAAAAATATTGGGGTTTGATATGGGGGAAAAATAAAAATTATTGGGGTTTGATATGGGGGAAATTAAATTATTGGGGTTTGATATGGGGGAAAAATAAAAATTATTGGGGTTTGATATGGGGGAAATTAAATTATTGGGGTTTGATATGGGGGAAAAATAAAAATTATTGGGGTTTGATATGGGGGAAATTAAATTATTGGGGGTTGATATGGGGGAAAAAATAAAAATATTGGGGTTTGATATGGGGGAAATTAAAAATATTGGGGTTTGATATGGGGGAAATTAAATTATTGGGGTTTGATATGGGGGAAAAATTAAAATTATTGGGGTTTGATATGGGGGAAATTAAAATTATTGGGGTTTGATAGAGGGGAAATTAAAAATATTGGGGTTTGATATGGGGGAAATTAAATTATTGGGGTTTGATATGGGGGAAAAATAAAAATTATTGGGGTTTGATATGGGGGAAATTAAATTATTGGGGTTTGATATGGGGGAAAACATTAAAATGATTGGGGTTTGATATGGGGGAAAATTAAATTGATTTGGGTTTGATAGAGGGGAAATTAAATTATTGGGGTTTGTTATAGGGGAAATTAAATTATTGGGGTTTGATATGGGGAAAAAATTAAAATTATTGGGGTTTGATAGAGAGGAAACATTAAAATGATTGGGGTTTGATATGGGGGAAAAATTAAATTATTGGGGTTTGATATGGGGAAAACATTAAAATTATTGGGGTTTGATAGAGGGGAAATTAAATTATTGGGGTTTGATATGGGGGAAATTAAAATTATTGGGGTTTGATAGAGGGGAAAAATTAAAAATATTGGGGTTTTTATAGGGGAAAATTAAAGGGGTTTTTTTAGGATGACCCCAAACCCCCAGGAGAGACCCCAAACCCTTCCCAAAACCCTTTTGGGGTCCCCCCAAACCCTTTTAGGGAACCCCAAACCCCTTTGGGTGACCCCAAATCATTCCCCAAATCCCTTTAGGGAACCCCAAACCCTTTTGGGGTCACCCCAAACCCTTTTAGGGCACCCCAAACCCTTTTGGGGTCACCCCAAACCCTTCAGGGTGACCCCAAACCCTTCCCCAAATCCCTTTAGGGAACCCCAATCCCCTTTGGGTGACCCCAAATCCTTCCCCAAACCCTTTTCGGGCACCCCAAACCCTTTTGGGGTCACCCCAAACCCTTTGGGGAACCCCAAACCCTTCAGGGTGACCCCAAATCCCTTTAGGGAACCCCAAACCCTTCAGGGTCACCCCAAATCCCTTTAGGGCACCCCAAACCCTTCAGGGTCACCCCAAACCCTTTAGGGCACCCCAAACCCTTTTGGGGTCACCCCAAACCCTTTAGGGAACCCCAAACCCTTCAGGGTGACCCCAAATCCCTTTAGGGCACCCCAAACCCTTTTGGGGTCCCCCCAAACCCTTTTAGGGTCCCCCATTACTGGGCCTGGCTCTGCTGCAGCTCCTGGGATTTCCTGTCCAGGGCCCCTCGCAGGATTTGGGATCGGGACGAGTCCGGAGCCGCCGCGGAAATCTGGGAAATTCGGGGACATCCCGCCCTGAAATCCCAAATCTGCCCCGAATCCCAAATATGCCCCAAATCCCAAATCCGCCCCGAATCCCAAATCCATCCCAAATCCCAAACCCATCCCAATTTATCCCAAATCTGCCCCAAATCCCAAACCCATCCCAATTTATCCCAAATCTGCCCCGAATCCCAAACCCATCCCAATTTATCCCAAATCTGCCCCGAATCCCAAAGCCAAAATCCACCCCAAATCTGAAATCACAAACCCCAAATCCCCAAAACCCCAAAACCCCAAATTCCCAAACCCCAAATCCCAAACCCCAAAACCCCAAATCCCAAAACCCAAATCCCCAAACCCCAAAACCTCAAATCCCCGAAACCCCAAATCCCAAACTCCCAAATCCCCAAACCCCAAACCCCAAATCCCCAAATCCCCAAAACCCCAAACCCCAAATCCCCAAACCCCAAATCCCCAAACCCCAAACCCCAAACCCCAAAACCCCAAATCCCAAATCCCCAAACCCCAAACTCCCAAACCCCAAATCCCAAACCCCAAATCGCAAATTCCCAAACTCCCAAATCCCCAAACCCCAAAACCTCAAATCCCCAAACCCCAAACCCCAAACCCCAAATCCCCAAACCCCGAATCCCAAAACCCCAAATCCCGGAATTCCCGTCACCATCCCGTGGAATTCCCGCAGCAGCCTCGAGCTTTTCCTCCTCAGGGAAACGTCGCTCTCGGAGCTCCTTTGGGGTCGGGATTTAGGGGAAAGTTTGGGGTCGGGGTCACGGAGCCCGAATTCTGGGGAGGCTTTTAGGGCATTTTGGGGAGGTTTTGGGGGATTTTGGGGAAGGATTTGGGGGATTTTGGGGGGATTTAGGGGATTTTAGGGAGGATTTTGGGGATTTTAGGGAGGTTTTGGGGGATTTTTGGGGGGATTTATGGGATTTTGGGATGGTTTGGGGGATTTTGGGGAGGTTTTGGGGGATTTTTGGGGGGATTTAGGGGATTTTGGGGCGGTTTTAGGGGATTTTGGGGAGGTTTTGGGGGATTTTTGGGGAGGTTTTGGGGGATTTTGGGGAGGTTTTGGAGGATTTTGGGGATACCTTTGGGACATTTTGGGGTTATTTTGGGATATTTTGGGGATACCTTTGGGGTAATTTGGGGATATTTTGGGGATATTTTGGGGCAATTTTGGGGCAATTTGGGGATATTTTGGGGTAATTTTGGGGTAATTTGGGGTAATTTGGGGATATTTTGGGGATATTTTGGGGATATTTTGGGGTAATTTGGGGATATTTTGGGGTAATTTGGGGATATTTTGGGGTAATTTGGGGATATTTTGGGGATATTTTGGGGATATTTTGGGGTAATTTGGGGATATTTTGGGGATACCTTTGGGGTAATTTGGGGATATTTTGGGGATATTTTGGGGATATTTTGGGGATATTTTGGGGTAATTTGGGGATATTTTGGGGATACCTTTGGGGTAATTTGGGGATATTTTGGGGATATTTTGGGGGTGGTTTCGGGGCAGTTTTTTGGGGCTCACCCCTCCCTCAGGATGCCGTAGACGAGCTCCGCGAGGTTTCGGCCTCCCCCCAATTCCCGCTGATCCCGCAGCAGATCCGGGGTGGATTTCAGCTTTGGGGGAGGGGGGGGGAATAATAAAAAAAAAAAATCCTAAATCCCAAAGGGGAGGAAAAAAAAATCCCAAATCCCAAATCCCAAAACCCAGAGGGAAAAAAAAAAAATTCCTAAATCCCAAAGGGAAAAAAAAAACCCCAAATCCCAAAGGGGAAAACAAAAACAAAAAAAAACCCCAAACAAATCCCAAATCCCAGAGGGGAAAAAACAAATCCCAAACAAATCCCAAATCCCAGAGGGAAAAAAACAAATCCCAAACAAATCCCAAATCCCAGAGGGAAAAAAAAAAAACCCAAACAAATCCCAAATCGCAAATCCCAAATCCCAAACCCCAAATCCCAAAACCCAGAGGGGAAAAAAAAATTCCTAAATCCCAAAGGGGAAAAAAAAAAAAAACCAAAAAAAACCCCAAACAAATCCCAAATCCCAAAACCCAGAGGGGGAAAAAAAAAATTCCTAAATCCCAAAGGGAAAAAAAACCAAATCCCAAATGGGGAAAACAAAAACAAAAAACCCCAAACAAATCCCAAATCCCAAACCCCAAATCCCAAAGGGAAAAAAAAACCCAAACAAATCCCAAATCCCAAAGGGGAAAAAACAAATCCCAAAACCCAGAGGGAAAAAAAAAAATTCCTAAATCCCAAAGGGAAAAAAAAAAAACAGATCCCAAATGGGGGAAAAAAAAACAAAAAACCCCAAACAAATCACAAATCCCAGAGGGGAAAAAAAAAACCCCAAACAAATCCCAAATCCCAAATCCCAAAGGGAAAAAAAAAAATCCAAATCCCAAATGGGGGAAAAAAAAAAAACCAAAAAAAACCCAAACAAAACCCAAACCCCAAACCCCAAAACCCAGAGGGAAAAAAAAAAATTCCTAAATCCCAAAGGGAAAAAAAAAAACAGATCCCAAATGGGGGAAAAAAAAACCAAAAAAAACCCCAAACAAATCACAAATCCCAGAGGGGAAAAAAAAAACCCCAAACAAATCCCAAATCCCAAAGGGGAAAAAACAAATCCCAAACCCCAAACCCCAAAAACCAGAGGGGGAAAAAAAAAAAACAAAAAAAACCCCAAACAAATCCATTATAAAATAATTTATAGAGGAAATAAAATAATTTATAGAAGAAATAAAATAATTTATAGAGGAAATAAAATAATTTATAGAGGAAATAAAATAATTAATGTAGGAAATAAAATTATTTATGTAAGAAATCAAATAATTTATAGAGGAAATAAAATAATTTATGTAAGAAATAAAATAATTTATGTAGGAAATAAAATAATTAATGTAGGAAATAAAATAATTTATAGAAGAAATAAAATAATTTATAGAGGAAATAAAATTATTTATGTAGGAAATAAAATAATTTATAGAGGAAATAAAATAATTTATAGAAGAAATAAAATAATTTATAGAGGAAATAAAATTATTTATGTAAGAAATCAAATAATTTATAGAGGAAATAAAATAATTTATGTAAGAAATAAAATTATTTATGCAGGAAATAAAATAATTTATGTAGGAAATAAAATTATTTATAGAGGAAATAAAATTATTTATGTAGGAAATAAAATTATTTATGTAAGAAATAAAATAATTTATAGAGGAAATAAAATAATTTATAGAGGAAATAAAATAATTTATGTAGGAAATAAAATAATTTATAGAAGAAATAAAATAATTTACAGAGGAAATAAAATTATTTATGTAAGAAATAAAATAATTTATAGAGGAAATAAAATAATTTCTGTAGGAAATAAAATAATTTATAGAGGAAAATAAATTATAACAAAAAAAAAGTTTATACAGGAAAAAAAACAATTTATAGGGAAAAAAAATCAATTTTTACAGGGAAAAAAACCCCCAAATT
>NC_085076.1:2128690-2153690 GCF_963662255.1 Cinclus cinclus | reverse complement strand
TTTCCCGGTTTTTATCCCTATTTTTTTCTCCCTTTTTTTTTTTTTTAAATAGTTTTTTCCCGGTTTTTATCCCGTTTTTTTTTTTTACAATCGTTTTTCCCGGTTTTTATCCCGGTTTTTTTCTCCCTTTTTTTTGCAATCGTTTTTCCCGGTTTTGTTTTCCTCCCATTTTTTTTTGCAATCGTTTTTTCCCGGTTTTTATCCCTATTTTTTTCTCCCGTTTTTTTTTTTAAATAGTTTTTTCCCGTTTTTTTCTCCCGTTTTTTTTTTTTTTGCAATCGTTTTTCGTGATTTTAATCCCATTTTTTTTACCAACCGTTTTCCCCGGTTTTTTTCTCCCGTTTTTTTTTTCCCCGTTTTTTTTGCAATCGTTTTTCCCGGTTTTTATCCTGGTTTTTTTCCCCGTTTTTTTCTCCCTTTTTTTTGCAATCGTTTTTCCCGTTTTTTTCCCCTCGTTTTTTCCCGGTTTTTATCCCGGTTTTTCTTGCAATCGTTTTTTCCCGGTTTTTATCCCTATTTTTTTCTCCCGTTTTTTTTTTTTTAATAGTTTTTTCCCGTTTTTTTCTCCCGTTTTTTTTTTTTGCAATCGTTTTTCCCGGTTTTTTTTCCTCCCATTTTTTTTACAATCGTTTTTCCCGGTTTTTATCCCGGTTTTTTTCTCCCTTTTTTTTGCAATCGTTTTTCCCGGTTTTTATCCTGGTTTTCTCCCCCGTTTTTTTCTCCCATTTTTTTTAAATAGTTTTTTCCCGTTTTTTTCTCCTGGTTTTTTTTTTTTTTTGCAATCGTTTTTTCCCGGTTTTTATCCTGTTTTTTTTCCCCGTTTTTTTCTCCCTTTTTTTTGCAATCGTTTTTTCCCAGTTTTTATCCCGGTTTTTATCCCTATTTGTTTCTCCCGTTTTTTTTTTTAAATAATTTTTCCCGTTTTTTTCTCCCGTTTTTTTTTTTTAAATAATTTTTCCCGTTTTTTTCCCGTTTTTTTTTTTGCAATCGTTTTTCCTGGTTTTAATCCCTTTTTTTTTTTGCAATCGTTTTTCCTGGTTTTAATCCCTTTTTTTTTTTTGCAATCGTTTTTCCCAGTTTTTATCCCGTTTTTTTTTTTTCCCTTTTTTTGCAACCGTTTTTCCCCGGTTTTTATCCTGGTTTTTGCCCCCGTTTTTTTCTCCCTTTTTTTTTTTTTTGCAATCGTTTTTCCTGGTTTTTATCCCGTATTTTCTCCAGGCTTTTTCTCCAGTTTTTTTTTTTTGCAATCGTTTTTCCCGGTTTTTATCCCGTTTTTTTCTCCCGATTTTTTTTTTCGGCGTGTTTTTTTTTTTTTTCCCCCGACCAGTTTTCTGCCTTTTTTTGGTGATTTTTTTTCCCCCACATTTTCCGTCCTGTTTTCCCCTTCCCCCCCCCCCATTTTCCCCCTCTTTTTGAATCATTTTTCATTTTTATTCAGTTTTTATTTTTCACATTTTTTCATCATTTCCCTCCCCATTTTTCCCCTTTTTTTGAATCATTTTTCCCTTTTCTTTCAGTTTTTTTTTCACATTTTTTCATCATTTCCTTCCTGTTTTCCCTTTTTTTCTTCCCCAGTTTTCCCCATTTTTTTTGATGATTTCTGCCCCAATTTTCCCCTTTTTTTTGAATCATTTTTCCAATTTTTTTTCACTTTTTTCCGTATTTTTTTCACAATTTCCATCCTGGTTTCCCCTTTTTTCCCCCCCAGTTTTTCCCATTTTTTTTTGATTTTCCCCACATTTCCCCCCATTTTTTGAATCATTTTCCAATTTTTTTTTCACGTTTTTTCCCGTATTTTTTTCATCATTTCCTTCCTGTTTTCCCCTTTTTCTCCCCCAGTTTTTCCCATTTTTTTGGAAGTTTCCCCTCCCCATTTTCCCCCTTTTTTTGAATCATTTTTCCCATTTTTTTTCATGTTTTTTTTGCACATTTCTTTTGTGGTTTCCTTCCTCAATTTTCCCCTTTTTCCCCCCCAGTTTTCCTCTTGGAATTTTTTCTTGGAATCCTCTTGGGATTTCTTTTTTTTTTCAGGGATTTGGGGATTTATTTTTTTTTTTAGGGATTTGGGGATTTTTTTTAAGGATTTTTGGAGGATTTTTTTGGGATGCTGGGATGGGTCCGGAGTGCCTGGAAAATGCCAAAAAAATTCCCCCAAAATGCCGAAAAAAAAATCTCCAAAAACAAAAATAAAAAAAAAAAATAAATCCCAGCGGGAAGGAGCAGAGCGTGGCTTAGGAATGGGATTCCTGAATTCCCAAATCCCTGAATCCCCAAATCCCGGAATTCCTGAAACTCCAAATCCCTAAATTCCCAAATCCTCAAATCCATGAATTCCCAAATCCCCAAATCCTCGAATTCCTGAATCCCCAAATTCCCCAATCCCCAAATCCACAAATTCCTAAATCCACAAATTCCTGAAACCCCAAATCCACAAATTCCCAAATCCTCAAATCCATGAATTCCCGAATTCCCGAATCCTTGAAATCCCAAATCCCAGGAATCCCAAATCCCGAAATCCCCGAATCCCCAAATCCTGAAATCCCCGAATCCCCAAATTCCCAAATCCTTGGAATTGCAGGGGAAGGATCCCAGGAGAAGAATTCCCAAATCCCCACATTTCCAAATCCTTCAATTCCCAAATCCCCAAATCCTTGGAATCCCAAATCCCCGAATCCCCAAATCCTTGGAATCCCAAACCCCGGAATCCCCAAATCCCTGAATTCCCAAATCCACAAATTCCTGAAACCCCAAATCCCTGAATTCCCAAATGCACAAATCCCCAAATTCCCAAATCCCTGAATCCCCAAATTCCCAAATCCTTGGAATCTGAAATCCCTGGAATTGCAGGGGAAGGATCCCAGGAGAAGAATTCCCAAATCCCCACATTTCCAAATCCTTCAATTCCCAAATCCCCAAATCCTTGGAATCCCAAATCCCGGAATCCCCAAATCCCCAAATCCCTAAATTCCTAAATCCCCAAATCCCTAAATTCCCAAATTCCCAAATCCTTGGAATCCCAAATTCCCTGAATCCCAGGAATCCCAAATCCCAGGAATCCCAACCCCCCTGGAATTGCAGGGGAAGGATCCCGGGAGCAGAATTCCCAAATTCCCAAAATTCCTGAAATTCCCAAATCCTTGGGATCAGGGGTCTTCAGGAAAACCCGGAACCGACCTGAGGCAGGGAGCGGCGCGGGCGGAAAATCGGGAATTGTTCCGGGTGGCCAAAGGGCAGCGGGGGTGGGGCGATCCCGATGGGAATTCCGGGATGACCTTTGGAAGGGGGAGGAGGGGTTGGGATCACCGGGAAGGGCCGGGATCCATCCCAGATTTCAGATCCCTGGATCCGTCCCCGATCCCATAAAAAACCTGGAAAAGCCCTTTTGGGATCTGGATCCATCCCAAATCCCATAAAAACCTGGAAAAGCCCTTTTGGGATCTGGATCCATCCCCGATCCCATAAAAACCTGGAAAAGCCCTTTTGGGATCTGGATCCATCCCCGATCCCATAAAAACCTGGAAAAGCCCTTTTGGGATCTGGATCCATCCCAAATCCTTCCCGGAACAGATGGAAAATCCACGGGGTGGGGGAGGGGGTTGGGATCCATCCCAAAATTCCAGATGGCTCCGGAACCGCCGGGAGCGGGGGAGGGGTGGAAATTCCCAAAATCCGGGAGAGGATTTGGAAATACCCGGAAATTTTGGGAAAAGGTTTTGGATTATTTTTTTTGGTTTTTGGTTTTTTTTTTTTTTTCCCAGAATTTCAGGGATTTGTGTAGGGGGGAAAAAAAAAAAAAAAGAAGGAAAATTGGGAATTTTGGGGCTACAAAAATAGGGGGAAAACGGAGGAAAAATGGGAATTCTAGGGTTAAAAAATGAAGAATTTTTGGGAATTTTGGGGCTGAAAAAAGTGGGAAAAAAGGAGGAAAATTGGGAATTTTGGGGCTAAAATTTGGGGGTAGGGAAGCAGGAAAAGGGGGAATTTTGGGGCTGAAAAAAAATGGGAGAAAAAGGAGGAAAAATGGGAATTTCAGGGTTAAAAATGAAGAATTTTGGGAATTTTGGGGCTAAAAAATGGGGGGGGAAAGCAGGAAAATTGGGAATTTCAGGGTTAAAAAATTGAAGAATTCTGGGAATTTTGGGGCTGAAAAAAATGGGAAAAAAGGAGGAAAATTGGGAATTTTGGAGATAAAAAAATGGGGGGTAAAAAAGCAGGAAAATTGGGAATTTTGGGGCTAAAAAGGAGGGGGAAAGGAGGAAAATTGGGAATTTCAGGGTTAAAAAATTGCAGAATTCTGGGAATTTTGGGGCTGGCCCGGAGCCCGGGAAGCACAAAGAGCTTTTTGTGGATCCGACCCAGAAAAAGTTGTTTTGTAATTCCCTGGGAAAAAAAAAAATCAGGATAAAAACAGAGGGAGAAAAACAGGGAGAAAAAGGAGAAAAAAAAAGGGAAAAAAACGGGAAAATATCAGGGAAAAACGGGGAGGGAAATGGGGGAAAAACGGGGAAAAACGGGGGAAAAACGGGGAAAAATGGGGGGAAAATGGGGGAAAAACGGGGGAAAATGGGAAAAAAATGGGGGAAAAATGGGGGAAAAATGGGGGGAAAATGGGGGGAAAACAGGGGGGAAAAAAGGTGGAAAATGGGGGAAAAAAGAGGGAAAAATGGGAAAAAAAACAGGGGGAAAAGGGAAAAAATGGGGGGAAAAAGAGGAAAAATGGGGGAAAATGGGGAATAAAAAGAGAAAAAAATGGGGAATAAAAAGAGGAAAAAATGGGGGAAAAAGGGAAAAAATACAGGGAAAAAAACGGGGAAAAAAGAGGAAAAAATAGGGAAAATGGGGAAAAAATGGGGAAAAATGGGGAAAAATGGGGAAAATCAAGAAAAAAAAGGGGGGGGGAAACAGGGTGGAAAAGGGGGGAAAAGGGGAAAAGAGGGAAAAAAGAGGGGGGAAAAGGGAAAAAAAAGGAAAAAAAAACAGGGAAAAAAATGGAAAAAAACCAGGGAAAAAAATGTAAAACCAGGGGGAAAACAGGGAAAAAAAACAGGGAAAAAACCGGTTAAAAAATGGGGAAAAAGGGAAAAAAAACAGGGGAAAAAAAAGGGGGGGGGGAAAGGGGGGAAAAAGGGAAAAAAAGAGGGAAAAAAAGGGGGGGGAAGGGAAAAAATGGGGGGAAAAATGGGAAAAAAAGGGAAAAAAAACAGGGAAAAAACAGAGGGAAAAAAAAATAAAAACAGGGAAAAAAACAGGGGGAAACGGAATAATTTTGGGAATAATTTTGGGAATAATTTTGGGAATAATTTTGGGAATAATTTTGGGAATAATTTGAGAAAATTACAACTCCTGCGCCTTTTTCCCATTAAAAATTCCCATTTTTTCCCATTTTCCCATAAAAAATTCCCATTTTTCCCATTAAAAAAATCCCATTTTTTCCCTTTCCTTTTCCCATTAAAAATTCCCCTTTTTTCCCAAAATTTTCCCATTAAAAATTGCCATTTTCCCCCATTTTTCCCATAAAAAAATTCCCATTTTCCCCCCATTTTTCCTATAGAAAATCCCAATTTTTTGCCATAAAAAATTCCCATTTTTCCCATTAAACAAAATTCCCATTTTTTCCCATTTTTCCCATTAAAAATTCCCATTTTTTCCCAAATTTTTCCTATTAAAAAAAATAAATTGGGATCGTTTGGGGAAATTAATTTGGGATCATTAATAAGGAATAATTAATTAGGAATAATTAATTTGGGGTAATTAATTTGGAATAATCAATTAGGAATAATTAATTTGGAATTAATAACTTGGGGTAATTAATTTGGAATTATTAATTTGGAATAAATAATTTGGGGTAATTAATTTTGGGTGATTAACTCAGAATAATTAATTTGGGATAATTAATTTGGGGTGATTAATCTGGGGTAATTAATTTGGGTAATTAATTTGTAATAATTAATTTGAAATAATTAATTTGGGGTAATTAGTTTGGGGTAATTATTTTGGAATAATTAATTTGGAATGATTAATTTAGGGTGATTAACTTGGGATAATTAATTTGTATTAATTAGTTTGGAATAATTAATTTGGAATAATTAATTTGGGGTGATTAATTTGGGATAATTAATTTGGGATAATTAATTTGGGATAATTAATTTGGGGTGATTAATTTGGGGCGATGAGTTTCAGGTAATTAATTAATTAATTTGGGGAAAAATTGGAGAAAATCGATCCCAAAATCCCGGGAAATTGAACCAAATCCTGAAAAATCGATCCCAAAATCCCGGGAAATTGAACCAAATCCTGAAAAATCGATCCCAAATCCTGAAAAATCGATCCCAAAATCCTGAAAAATCGATCCCAAATCCCGGGAAATTGAACCAAATCCTGAAAAATCGATCCCAAAATCCCGGGAAATTGAACCAAATCCTGAAAAATCGATCCCAAATCCTGAAAAATCGATCCCAAAATCCTGAAAAATCGACCCCAAAATCCCGGGAAATTGAACCAAAATCCTGAAAAATCGACCCCAAATCCTGAAAAATCGATCCCAAAATCCCGGGAAATTGAACCAAATCCTGAAAAATCGATCCCAAAATCCCGGGAAATTGAACCAAAATCCTGAAAAATCGATCCCAAAATCCTGAAAAATCGATCCCAAAATCCCGGGAAATTGAACCAAAATCCTGAAAAATCGATCCCAAAATCCCGGGAAATTGAACCAAAATCCTGAAAAATCGATCCCAAAATCCTGAAAAATCGATCCCAAAATCCCGGGAAATTGAACCAAAATCCTGAAAAATCGATCCCGAAATCCCGGGACATCGATCCCAAATCCCGGGAAATCAACACAAATTCCTCAAAATCGATCCCAAATCCCGGGACATCGATCCCAAATCCCGGGAGATTGAACCCAAATCCTGAAAATCGATCCCAAATCCCGGGAAATTGACCCCAAATCCCGGGAAATCGACCCCAAATCCCGGGAAATCGATCCCAAATCCCGGGACACCGACCCCAAATCCCGGGACACCGACCCCAAATCCCGGGAAATCGACCCCAAATCCCGGGACACCGACCCCAAATCCCGGGAAATCGATCCCAAATCCCGGGACACCGACCCCAAATCCCGGGACACCGACCCCAAATCCCGGGACACCGACCCCAAATCCCGGGAAATCGATCCCAAATCCCGGGAGATCGACCCCAAATCCGGGGAAATCGATCCCAAATCCCGGGAAATCGATCCCAAATCCCGGGACACCGACCCCAAATCCCGGGACACCGACCCCAAATCCCGGGACACCGACCCCAAATCCCGGGAAATCGACCCCAAATCCCGGGACACCGACCCCAAATCCCGGGAAATCGATCCCAAATCCCGGGAGATCGACCCCAAATCCGGGGAAATCGATCCCAAATCCCGGGACACCGATCCCAAATCCCGGGACACCGACCCCAAATCCCGGGAGATCGACCCCAAATCCCGGGAGATCGACCCCAAATCCGGGGAAATCGACCCCAAATCAGGGGAAATCGACCCCAAATCCCGGGAGATCGACCCCAAATCCGGGGAAATCGACCCCAAATCCCGGGAAATCGACCCCAAATCCCGGGACACCGACCCCAAATCCCGGGAAATCGACCCCAAATCCCGGGAGATCGACCCCAAATCCCCGGAAATCGACCCCAAATCCCGTTAGACCGACCCCAAATCCCGGGACACCGACCCCAAATCCCGGGAAATCGACCCCAAATCCCGGGACACCGACCCCAAATCCCGGGACACCGACCCCAAATCCCGGGAAATCGATCCCAAATCCCGGGACACCGACCCCAAATCCCGGGACACCGACCCCAAATCCCGGGAAATCGATCCCAAATCCCGGGACACCGACCCCAAATCCCGGGACACCGACCCCAAATCCCGGGAAATCGATCCCAAATCCCGGGACACCGACCCCAAATCCCAAAAGCCGCCCCCCCCCCTCGCACCGGCGGCCCCAGCGCCGGGATCCGGTTTCGGTTTCCCGGGAAATGGAGCCCTGGAACCGGAGCTGTGGGGATAGAATTCCATGGGTGGGGATAACTGGGAATGATCCCCTTAACTGGGATAACTGGGAATGATCCCGGTGCCCTTAACTGGGATAACTGGGAATGATCCCCTTAACTGGGAATGACTGGGAATGATCCCGGTGCCCTTAACTGGGATAACTGGGAATGATCCCCTTAACTGGGAATGACTGGGAATGATCCCGGTGCCCTTAACTGGGATAACTGGGAATGATCCCCTTAACTGGGATAACTGGGAATGATCCCGGTGCCCTTAACTGGGATAACTGGGAATGATCCCCTTAACTGGGATAACTGGGAATGATCCTGGTGCCCTTAACTGGGATTGACTGGGAATGATCCCCTTAACTGGGATAACTGGGAATGATCCCCTTAACTGGGATAACTGGGAATGATCCCGGTGCCCTTAACTGGGATAACTGGGAATGATCCCCTTAACTGGGATAACTGGGAATGATCCTGGTGCCCTTAACTGGGATTGACTGGGAATGATCCCGTTAACTGGGAGTGACTGGGAATGACCCCGTTAACTGGGAGTGACTGGGAATGATCCCATTAACTGGGATAACTGGGAATGATCCCGTTAACTGGGAGTGACTGGGAATGATCCCATTAACTGGGATAACTGGGAATGATCCCGTTAACTGGGAGTGACTGGGAATGACCCCGTTAACTGGGAGTGACTGGGAATGATCCCATTAACTGGGATAACTGGGAATGATCCCGTTAACTGGGAGTGACTGGGAATGACCCCGTTAACTGGGAGTGACTGGGAATGACCCCGTTAACTGGGAGTGACTGGGAATGATCCCGATCCCATTGATTGGGATAACTGGGAACGATCCCAATCCCGTTATTTGGGATAACTGGGAATGATCCCGTTAACTGGGAATGACCCCGTTAATTGGGAATGATCCCATTAACTGGGATAACTGGGAATGATCCCATTGACTGGGAATGACTGGGAATGACCCCGTTAACTGGGATAACTGGGAATGATCCCATTAACTGGGATAACTGGGAATGACCCCGTTAACTGGGAATGACTGGGAATGATCCCATTAACTGGGATAACTGGGAATGATCCCGTTAACTGGGAATGACTGGGAATGATCCCGTTAAATGGGATGACTGGGAATGATCCCATTGACTGGGAATGACTGGGAATGATCCCGTTAACTGGGAATGACTGGGAATGATCCCATTAACTGGGATAACTGGGAATGATCCCATTGACTGGGAATGACTGGGAATGACCCCGTTAACTGGGAATGACTGGGAATGATCCCGATCCCATTGATTGGGATAACTGGGAACGATCCCAATCCCGTTATTTGGGATAACTGGGAACGATCCCGATCCCTGGACCCCGAAATCCCTGCGGGCTTTGGGGTCGCTCTGGGTTTTCCCTGAATTCCATTCCGGATTTCATCCCAAAATTCTCCACCCCGAGGAATTCCATCCCCAATTCCCCATCCCTGAGGAATTCATCCCGATCCCAAATTTTTCCCACCCCTCCCCTCCGGGAATTCCCTCCCTGACCCCAAAAAAAGCCGCCGGGGGGAGGGGGGGGGGGGAAGGCAAAACCCCAAACCCTGCCCACGGGAAAGGGAATTCCGAGGGAATCGAAAAAAGAAATTCCGATCCCAAACCGGTCTGACCGGTCTGGGAACGCCCGGAGCGATCCCAGAAAACCCCGCCCCGAGAAAATGGGGACAAAGGGGACAAAATTCCTGCGGATTTGGGATTCCCTGCGTTTGGGATCCATCCCATAAAACCCGCAACAAAAAAGGGGACAAAATTCCTGCGGATTTGGGATTCCCTGGATTTGGGATCCTCTGGATCCTCCCCTAAAAGGGATATTGGGACCTTGCCCGGTGTCCCCAGTGTCCCCAAATCCCCAAATCCCCTGTCCCCAAACCCCTGTCCCCAGTGTCCCCAAATCCCCAAACCCCTGTCCCCAAACCCCTGTCCCCAGTGTCCCCAAATCCCTGTCCCCAAACCCCTGTCCCCAAATCCCCAAATCCCCTGTCCCCAAATCCCCAAATCCCCAAACCCCTGTCCCCAGTGTCCCCAAACCCCCAAATCCCCTGTCCCCAAACCCCTGTCCCCAAATCCCCAAATCCCTGTCCCCAAACCCCTGTCCCCAGTGTCCCCAAATCCCCAAATCCCTGTCCCCAAACCCCTGTCCCTGTCCCCAAACCCCTGTCCCCAAATCCCCAAACCCCTGTCCCCACTGTCTCCCCTGTCCCCAAATCCCTCCCCAGTGTCCCCAAACCCCCGTCCCTGTCCCCAAACCCCCGTCCCTGTCCCCAAACCCCCGTCCCTGTCCCCAGCGCTCTCTCCGCCGCTGCCGTGCCCTGGCCGGTGGCACCAACACCCTCAGCGTTCCACGAGCGCCCTGCCCGGTGCCACCGGCGCCATCTCCGGTGTCACCAACACCCCGGCCCGTGTCCCCGGTCCCACTCCCGGTGTCCCCGGTCCCACTCCCGGGGTCCCCGGTCCCATTCCCGCTGTCCCCGGTCCCATTCCCGGTATCCCCGGTCCCACTCCCGGTGTCCCCGGTCCCATTCCCGCTGTCCCCAGTCCCATTCCCGCTGTCCCCGGCTCCATTCCCGGGGTCCCCGGTCCCACTCCCGGGGTCCCCGGTCCCATTCCCGGTATCCCCGGTCCCACTCCCGGTGTCCCCGGTCCCATTCCCGGTGTCCCCGGTCCCATTCCCGCTGTCCCCGGTCCCACTCCCGGTGTCCCCGGTCCCATTCCCGCTGTCCCCGGCTCCATTCCCGGGGTCCCCGGTCCCATTCCCGCTGTCCCCGGTCCCATTCCCGGTGTCCCCGGCTCCACTCCCGGTGTCCCCGGCTCCACTCCCGGTGTCTCCGGTCCCATTCCCGGTATCCCTGGCTCCATTCCCGCTGTCCCCGGTCCCACTCCCGGTGTCCCCGGTCCCATTCCCGGCGTCCCTGGCTCCATTCCCGCTGTCCCCGGTCCCATTCCCGCTGTCCCCGGTCCCATTCTCGGCGTCTCTGGCTCCATTCCCGGTGTCCCCGGTCCCACTCCCGGTGTCCCCGGTCCCATTCCCGGCGTCCCTGGCTCCATTCCCGCTGTCCCCGGTCCCATTCCCGGGGTCCCCGGTCCCACTCCCGGTGTCCCCGGTCCCACTCCCGGTGTCCCCGGTCCCATTCCCGCTGTCCCCGGTCCCATTCCCGGTGTCCCCGGTCCCATTCCCAGTGTCCCCAGGTACCCCGCACTCACCGCCCGCTCCCGCCGCAGTCGCCGCAACCTGTTACCTTCGCCCAAGCCCCGCCCCTCGCACCTTATAGGTCACTGCACCTCCAACCCCGCCCACATGGGCGTAACATCACATTCAAACCCCGCCCACCGCCCCACAGCCGCCACGTCACGTGTCCCCGCCGCCATTTTGAAAAGGGCACCGCGCCCTTGCCGCGATTTCCGCCACTCTCAAGATGGCGGGTAAACCACGCCCACTCCCTTACGGTGGCTGGGAGTGGCCGCGCTTCCTCTGCGCAGGCGCAATCGCGGCGTGACTAAGATGGAGGTCGGGGCGGCTCCGCCGCCGTTTTGGGCCGGGGGTCCGGCCCCAGGACAAACGTACATCCCGAGGGCTCTGGGACAGACAGACATCCCCCCGGGAACCGGCACCGGCACCGCGCTGCCCGCCGGCCGCACCCTGTGAGGGCAACGCGGGACGGCGGGAAGGCCTGAGGGGGGTGGGGGATGGGGCTCTGAGGGTGAGGGGGGAACTGGGGAAACTGGTGGGGGGGAACTGGGGAAGGTGGGGGGGGAAACGGGGGCTGAAACTGGGGAAGGATGGGGGGAAACTGGGGAGATTGGCGGGAAGATTGGGGGGGAAATTTGGGGGGGGAATAACTGGGGAGACTACGGGGGAAAGTGGGGGGGGAAATGGGGACACTGAGCGGGAGAACTGGGGGATACTGGGGGATTTGGGGAGGGTCCCTGAGGGCTAAATGGAGGCAAATTGGGATCCAAACTGGAGTAGCTGGGATCCCAACCTGGGAGCCAAACTGGTGTAACTGGGATCCCAAACTGCTTTAACCAGGATCCAAACTGGTGTAACTGGGATCCCAAACTAGGAACCAAGTGGTGGTGTAACTGGGATCCAAACTGGGACCCACATCGGATCTAAACTGGGACCCAAATTGATGTAACCGGGACCCTAACTGGTGTAACTGGGATCCCAAACCGGGACCCAAATTAGTGAAAACAGGACCCAGACTGGTTAAACTGGGATCCCAAACTGGGACCGAAACTAGTGTAACTGGGATCCAAATTGGGACCCACATGGGATCCAAACGGGGAGCCAAACCCGTGTAACCGGGACCCAAACTGGTGTAACTGGGATATCGTTCGCAGGAACCCGATGGTGACCGGAACCTCGGTGCTGGGGCTGCGTTTCTCGGGGGGCGTGATGTTGGCGGCGGACACCGTGGGTTCCTACGGATCCCTGGCGCGTTTCCGGGGGATCTCGCGCCTGCTCAAGGTCAACGACTCCACCGTGCTCGGAGCCTCGGGGGACCTGGCGGATTTCCAGCACCTGCGGCAGCTCCTGGAGCAGATGGTGTAAGATTCCCCGGGGTTCCCCGTCCCGACGTCCCGCAGGAATTCCGGAATTCCAGCCGCTATAGGGCCCCGGAGTTCCCGTCCCGAAATCTCGCGGGAATTCCGGAAGTCTCGTCACGGTAGAGCCCCGGAGTTCCCGCCCTGAAATCTCGCGGGAATTTCCGGAAGTCTCGTCACGGTAGAGCCCCGGAGTTCCCGCCCTGAAATCTCGCGGGAGTTCCGGAATTCTCGTCACGGCGTAATCTCGGAGTTCCCGTCTTGAAGTCTCGCGAGAGTTCCAGAAATCCCAGTGTACTCCCGGAATTCTGGAGTTCCCATCCCAAAATTCCTCGGGAATTCCCATCCCAATATTCTCCTGGAATTCTGGAGTTCCCATCCCGGAATTTCCAGGTGGTTTCAGGGAATTCCTCATTGCCAAAATCCCTCAGGAATTCTGGAATTCCCCATCCCAGAATCGGGGATTGATTCCTGGGAATTGCCCATCCCAAAATCCCAGATTGGTTTTTGTTTGTCGAGCATGAATCCCCAAAATTCCAGGTGATCCACCGCCAAATTCCAGGGCATTTTTTATGTACCAATCCCTGAATTCCATGATCCCAAATCTTGGAATTCCTGGAGCATAAATCCCGGAGTTCCTTGAGCTCCAATCCCTGAATTTCCTCGAATCCCTTGACCTCCGATCCCCGAATTCCCTGGAATTCCCTTCACCTCCAATTCCCGAATTCCCTGAAATTCCCTTGACCTCCAATCCATGAATTCCCTGAAATTCCTTTGACCTCCGATCCCCAAATCCCCCGAAATTCCCTTGACCTCCAATCCCCGAATTCCCTGAAATTCCCTTGACCTCCGATCCCCGAATTCCCCGAAATTCCCTTGACCTCCAATCCCCGAATTCCCCGAAATTCCCTTGACCTCCAATCCCTGAATTTCCCACCCTTTCCATCCCCAAATCCCGCCGCGTTTTCCCGACGCCCGATTCCCGCCGCCGTTTTTTTTTTGTTTGTTTTTGGGGTTTTTTTTGTCTTTTTTTTTTTGTTTTTTTTTTTTTCTTTTTTCTTTTTCCTTGCCCTTTCCGATCCCTGAATTCCCTGGAATTCCCTTGACCTCCAGTCCCCCAATTCCCTGGAATTCCCTTCACCTCCAATCCCCGAATTCCCCGAAATTCCCTTGACCTCCAATCCCTGAATTCCCTGGAATTCCCTTGACCTCCAATTCCCGAATTCCCCAAAATTCCCTTGACCTCCAATCCCCGAATTCCCCAAAATTCCTTTGACCTCCAATCCCCGAATTCCCTGGAATTCCCTTGACCTCCAATTCCTGAATTCCCCAAAATTCCCTTGACCTCGGATTCCCGAATTCCCCAAAATTCCCTTGACCTCGGATTCCCGAATTCCCCGAAATTCCCTTGACCTCGGATTCCCGAATTCCCCAAAATTCCCTTGACCTCCAATCCCCGAATTCCCCAAAATTCCTTTGACCTCCAATCCCCGAATTCCCTGGAATTCCCTTGACCTCCAATCCCCGAATTCCCTGGAATTCCCTTGACCTCCAATTCCCGAATTCCCCAAAATTCCCTTGACCTTGGATTCCCGAATTCCCCAAAATTCCCTTGACCTCAGATTCCCGAATTCCCTGAAATTCCCTTGACCTCGGATTCCCGAATTCCCTGAAATTCCCTTGACCTCGGATTCCCGAATTCCCTGAAATTCCCTTGACCTCAGATTCCCGAATTCCCTGAAATTCCCTTGACCTCGGATTCCCGAATTCCCTGAAATTCCCTTGACCTCGGATTCCCGAATTCCCTGAAATTCCCTTGACCTCCAATCCGTGAAATCCCTGGAATTCCCTTGACCTCCAATCCATGAATTCCCCGAAATTCCCTTGACCTCCAATCCCCAAATTTCCCACCCTTTCCATCCCCAAATCCCGCCGCGTTTTTTTTTTTTTTGTTTGTTTGTTTTTGGCGTTTTTTTTTTTTTTTGTCTTTTTTTGTTCTTTTTTTTTTTTTTTTTTTTCCTTGCCCCATTCCGATCCCGGAATTCCTTGGAATTTCAGGATCGACGAGGAGCTGCTGGGGGACGGGCACAGCTACAGCCCCCGAGCTCTGCACTCGTGGCTCACCCGGGTCCTCTACAACCGGCGCTCCAAGATCAATCCCCTCTGGAACACCGTGCTCATCGCCGGCGTCGACGGCGGGGACAGGTCAGGAACCCGGCTCCCGAAATTCCTGGGAATTCCTGCTCCTTCCCGGGGGAATTCCTGCTTTTTTTGGGGAATTCCTGCTCCTTCCCGGGGGAAATTCCTGCTTTCTTCGGGGAATTCCTGGGTTTTTTTTGGGAAATTCCTGCTCCTTCCTGGGGGAAATTCCTGCTTTCTTCGGGGAATTCCTGGGTTTTTTTGGGAAATTCCTGCTCCTTCCTGGGGGAATTTCTGCTCCTTCCCGGGGAATTCCTGCTCCTTCCAGAGGGAATTTTTGCTCCTTCCCAGGGAATTCCTGCTCCTTCCTGGGGTAATTCCTGCTCCTTCCCGGGGGAATTCCTGCTCCTTCCAGGGGGAATTTCTGCTTTTTTGGGGGAATTCCTGCTTTTTTTGGGGAATTCCTGCTCCTTCCCGGGGAATTCCTGCTTTTTTTGGGAAATTCCTGCTCCTTCCCAGGGAATTCCTGCTCCTTCCCGGGAGAAATTCCTGCTCCTTCCCGGGGGAAATTCCTGCTCCTTCCCAGGGAATTCCTGCTCCTTCCCGGGGGAATTCCTGCTCCTTCCTAGGGGAAATTCCTGCTTTTTTTGGGGAATTCCTGCTCCTTCCTAGGGGAAATTCCTGCTTTTTTTGGGGAATTCCTGCTCCTTCCCGGGGGAATTCCTGCTCCTTCCAGGGGGAATTCCTGCTCCTTCCCGGGGGAATTCCTGCTCCTTCCAGGGGGAATTTCTGCTTTTTTGGGGGAATTCCTGCTTTTTTTGGGGAATTCCTGCTCCTTCCCGGGGAATTCCTGCTTTTTTTGGGAAATTCCTGCTCCTTCCCAGGGAATTCCTGCTCCTTCCCGGGGGAAATTCCTGCTCCTTCCCAGGGAATTCCTGCTCCTTCCCGGGGGAATTCCTGCTCCTTCCTAGGGGAAATTCCTGCTTTTTTTGGGGAATTCCTGCTCCTTCCCGGGGGAATTCCTGCTCCTTCCAGGGGGAATTCCTGCTCCTTCCTAGGGGAAATTCCTGCTTTTTTTGGGAAATTCCTGCTCCTTCCCGGGGGAAATTCCTGCTTTCTTCGGGGAATTCCTGGGTTTTTTTGGGAAATTCCTGCTCCTTCCTGGGGGAATTTCTGCTCCTTCCCAGGGAATTCCTGCTCCTTCCCGGGGGAATTCCTGCTCCTTCCCGGGGGAATTCCTGCTTTTTTGGGGGAATTCCTGCTTTTTTTGGGGAATTCCTGCTCCTTCCCGGGGAATTCCTGCTTTTTTTGGGAAATTCCTGCTCCTTCCCAGGGAATTCCTGCTCCTTCCCGGGGGAATTCCTGCTCCTTCCTAGGGGAAATTCCTGCTTTTTTTGGGGAATTCCTGCTCCTTCCCGGGGGAAATTCCTGCTTTTTTTGGGGAATTCCTGCTCCTTCCCGGGGGAATTCCTGCTTTTTTTGGGGAAATTCCTGCTCCTTCCCAGGGGAAATTCCTGCTCCTTCCCGGGGGAAATTCCTGCTTTCTTCGGGGAATTCCTGCTTTTTTTGGGAATTCCTGCTCCTTCCCGGGGAAATTCCTGCTTTTTTTGGGAAATTCCTGCTCCTTCCCAGGGGAATTCCTGCTTTTTCTGGGAAATTCCTGCTTTTTTTTGTGGAAATTCCTGCTCCTTCCCGGGAAAATTCCGGTTTTTCTGGGGTGGAATTTCTTCTTTATTTTTTTTTTCAGGGAAATTCCTGGAAATTCCTGCTTTTTCCTGGGAAAATTCCTGCTCCTTCCCGGGGAAATTCCTCATTTTTACCTGAGGAAATTCCTGCTTTTTCTGCGGGAGGGAATTTCCTCCTTTTTCCCAGAAAATTCCTGCACCTTCCTGTGAAAATTCCAACTTTTTCCTGGGGAAAATCTTGCTCTTTCCTGGGGAAAATTCCTCCTTTTTCTTGGGAAAATTCCAGCTTTTTTTTTTTTTTTTGTTTTTGTTTTGTTTTGTTTTTTTGAGGGGGAATTTCTGTGTTTTCCTCGGGAAATTCCTTTTTGTCCTCGGGAAATTCCTGCTTTTTTTTTTTTTTTTTTTGGGGCGGGGGGGGCGGAAATTTCCACCTTTTTTCCCAAAACAATTCCTGCTCCTTCCTCAAGGAAATTCCCATTTTTCCCCCGCAGTTTCCTGGGATACGTGGACATGCTGGGCGTGGCCTACGAGGCTCCATCCTTGGCCACGGGATTCGGGGCTTACCTGGCCCAGGTGAGTCCAGCCTCGTCCCCTTTTTTTTTTTTTTTTTTTTTTTTGGGATTCCTAATTAAAACTGTAATTAACAATTACGTTTTTTTTAATCAACCGGCCCGGATTTCGTCAACGGGGTTTTCCGCACGGGGAGGGGGGAATCGATGGGATCGGATGTGGGTTGGTGAAGGGGTCGATTAATTGATGAGATAATTAATTAAGGAATTAATTGGGCGTTAATTGCCCGCGCAGCCGCTGCTGAGGGCGGAGCTGGAGCGGGAGCGGCTCCCGACGAGGGAGGAGGCGCGGGAGCTGCTGGAGCGATGTCTGAGGGTGCTCTACTACAGGGACGCTCGTTCCTTTAACAGGGTTTGTATCCCAAATCCATCCCAATCCATGGGATCCATCCCAAATCCATGGGATCCATCCAAACCCATCCCAAACCCATCCACATCCATCCCAAATCCATCCCAAATCCATGGGATCCATCCCAAATCCATCCCAATCCATGGGATCCATCCAAACCCATCCCAAACCCATCCACATCCATCCCAAATCCATGGGATCCATCCCAAATCCATGGGATCCATCCAAACCCATCCCAAACCCATCCACATCCATCCCAAATCCATCCCAAACCCATCCACATCCATCCCAAATCCATGGGATCCATCCCAAATCCATGGGATCCATCCAAACCCATCCCAAACCCATCCACATCCATCCCAAATCCATCCCAAATCCATGGGATCCATCCCAAACCCATGGGATCCATCCAAACCCATCCCAAACCCATGGGATCTATCCCAAATCCATCCAAATCCATGGGATCCATCCAAATCCATCCCAAATCCATGGGATCCATCCCAAATCCATCCAAATCCATGGGATCCATCCAAATCCATCCCAAACCCATCCACATCCATCCCAAATCCATCCCAACCCATCCAAATCCATCCCAAATCCATGGGATCCATCCCAAACCCATGGGATCCATCCCAAATCCATCCAAATCCATGGGATCCATCCAAACCCATCCCAAACCCATCCACATCCATCCCAAATCCATCCCAAACCCATCCCAAACCCATCCAAATCCATCCCAAACCATCCCAAATCCATGGGATCCATCCCAAATCCATGGGATCCATCCAAACCCATCCCAAACCCATCCACATCCATCCCAAATCCATCCCAACCCATCCAAATCCATCCCAAATCCATGGGATCCATCCCAAACCCATGGGATCCATCCCAAATCCATCCAAATCCATGGGATCCATCCAAACCCATCCCAAACCCATCCACATCCATCCCAAATCCATCCCAACCCATCCAAATCCATCCCAAATCCATGGGATCCATCCCAAACCCATGGGATCCATCCCAAATCCATCCAAATCCATGGGATCCATCCAAACCCATCCCAAACCCATCCACATCCATCCCAAATCCATCCCAACCCATCCAAATCCATCCCAAACCCATGGGATCCATCCCAAATCCATGGGATCCATCCAAACCCATCCACATCCATCCCAAATCCATCCCAAATCCATGGGATCCATCCAAATCCATGGGATCCATCCAAACCCATCCCAAACCCATCCACATCCATCCCAAATCCATCCCAACCCATCCAAATCCATCCCAAACCCATGGGATCCATCCCAAATCCATCCCAAATCCATGGGATCCATCCCAAATCCATCCCAAACCCATGGGATCCATCCCAAATCCATGGGATCCATCCAAACCCATCCACATCCATCCCAAATCCATCCCAAATCCATGGGATCCATCCCAAATCCATCCAAATCCATGGGATCCATCCCAAATCCATGGGATCCATCCAAACCCATCCCAAACCCATCCACATCCATCCCAAATCCATCCCAACCCATCCAAATCCATCCCAAATCCATGGGATCCATCCCAAATCCATCCAAATCCATGGGATCCATCCCAAATCCATGGGATCCATCCAAACCCATCCCAAACCCATCCACATCCATCCCAAATCCATCCCAACCCATCCAAATCCATCCCAAATCCATGGGATCCATCCCAAATCCATCCAAATCCATGGGATCCATCCCAAATCCATGGGATCCATCCAAACCCATCCCAAACCCATGGGATCTATCCCAAATCCATCCAAACCCATCCAAATCCATCCAAATCCATCCCAAATCCATGGGATCCATCCCAAACCCATGGGATCCATCCCAAATCCATCCAAATCCATGGGATCCATCCCAAATCCATGGGATCCATCCAAACCCATCCCAAACCCATGGGATCTATCCCAAATCCATCCAAACCCATCCAAATCCATCCAAATCCATCCCAAATCCATGGGATCCATCCCAAACCCATGGGATCCATCCCAAATCCATCCAAATCCATGGGATCCATCCCAAATCCATGGGATCCATCCAAACCCATCCCAAACCCATCCACATCCATCCCAAATCCATCCCAACCCATCCAAATCCATCCCAAATCCATGGGATCCATCCCAAATCCATCCAAATCCATGGGATCCATCCCAAATCCATGGGATCCATCCAAACCCATCCCAAACCCATGGGATCTATCCCAAATCCATCCAAACCCATCCAAATCCATCCAAATCCATCCCAAATCCATGGGATCCATCCCAAACCCATCCAAATCCATCCCAAATCCATGGGATCCATCCCAAACCCATCCCAAACCCATCCCAAACCCATCCCAAATCCATCCCAAATCCATGGGATCCATCCCAAATCCATCCCAAACCCACAGGATCCATTCCAAACCCATCCCAGATCCATCCCAAACCCACCGGATCCGTCCCAAACCAAATTCCAGGATTTTTCCTCCTTGAATTCCCAGGACATTTTCTTTGGAATTCAGTTTCTGGAATTGGGGAATTCCTTAAGGTTTTTTTTTTTTCCCTGCAAAATTCTGGGTGCGGGTTGAGGAATTCCAGGATTGAAGAATTCCGGGATTGAGGGATTCCAGGACTGAGGAATTCTGGGATTGAGAAATTTCAGGACTGAGGAATTCCAGGATTGAGGGATTCTGGGATTGAAGAATCCAAGGACTGAGGAATTCCAGGATTCAGGAATTCCGGGACTGAGGAATCCTGTGAATCAGGAATTCCGGGATTGAGGAATTCTGGGATTGAGGAATTCCGGGATTGAAGAATCCCAGGACTGAGGAATTCCAGGACTGAGGAATCCTGTGAATCAGGAATTCTGGGACTGAGGAATCCTGTGAATGAGGAATTTCAGGACTGAGGAATTCCAGGATTTAGGAATTCCAGGACTGAGGAATCCTGTGAATCAGGAATTCCGGGATTGAGGAATTCCGGGATTGAAGAATCCAAGGACTGAGGAATTCCAGGATTCAGGAATTCCAGGACTGGGGAATTTTGGGATTGAGGAATCCCAAGACCGAGGAATTCCAGGACTGAGGAATTCTGTGAATGAGGAATTTCAGGACTGAGGAATTCCGGGATTGCGGAATTCCGGGATTGAGGAATTCCGTGTTTTCCCCCCGCAGTACGAGGTCGCCGTGGTGACGGAGAAGGGGGTGGAGCTCGAGGGGCCCCAGACCCTGGAGGCCAACTGGGACATCGCCCACCTGGTCAGGTAAAAATTCCATGGGAAAATTCCGGGATCTGGGAATTCCGGGACGTTTTGGGACCTTGCCCACGTGGTCAGGTGATTCCCTGACCTGGAATTCCGGGATCTGGGGATTCTGGGACATCCAGGGACACATCCAGGTGTTCCAAGGGGTATCCAGGAGCACATCCAGGTGTTCTTGGGGCACTTCCGGGTGTTCCAGGTGATACCCAGGGGCACATCCAGATGTTCTGGGGCTATCCAGGTGTTCTAAGGGGTCATCCAGGTGTTCCAGGTGATACCCAGGTGTGCTCTCCAGATGTTCTGGGTATATCCAGGTGTTCTGAGGCACATCCAGATGTTCTGCCTCTATTCGGGCGTTCTTGGGGCGCATCCAGGTGTTCCAGGTGTGCTCTCCAGATGTTCTGGGTGTATCCAGATGTTCCTGGGACACATCCAGGTGTGAGATCCAGGTGTTGTGGGGCATATCCAGGTGTTCCCAGTGACATCCAGGTGTTCTGGGGACACATCCAGGTGTGCTCTCCAGATGTTCTGGGGACACATCCAGGTGTTCTGGGGCGTATCCAGGTGTTCCCAGTGACATCCAGGTGTTCCGGGGACACATCCAGGTGTGCTCTCCAGATGTTCTGGGTGTATCCAGGTGTTCCTGGGACACATCCAGGTGTGAGATCCAGATGTTGTGGGGCTGTCCAGGTGTTCTGGGTGTATCCAGATGTTCTGGGGACACATCCAGGTGTTCTGGGGCATATCCAGGTGTTCCCAGTGACATCCAGGTGTGCTCTCCAGATGTTCTGGGTTTATCCCGATGTGCCCGGGACCCACCCAGGTGTGAGACCCAGGTGTTCCTGGGGCTGTCCAGGTGTTACCCAGGTGATATCCAGGTGTTCCAGATGTTCCCCCCGCCCCCCCTAACCCGTGTTTTTCTCCCCCCCATTTCTCCCCAGAGGTTTCGAGTGATCTCCGCGAGCTGCTCCGAACTCCTCGAATTTCCCGTTTTTTATCCCAAAAAAAAAAAAAAAATTTTTTTTTTTTCCTTCCCCTCCCCCCCCCCCCCCCTTCCCTTTCCCGCTCCTCCGGAACGGAAAAATTCGATTTTTTTTTTTTTTTTCCTCTCTTTTTTTGGGGAATAAAATCCGTAATTCCGAACCCATCGCGTGCTCGTTCTTTGGGAATCCTCCAAAAAAAAAAAAAAAAAAAAAAAAAAAAGTGGGGGGGGGGAAAAAAAAAAAAGGGAATGATCCCAAAAAAAAAAAAATAAAATTTGGGGGAATTTTCAGGTTTCAAATCCCTGGGGTTTGGGGTTTTTTTTGTTTTTTTTGTTTTTTTTTTTTTATTTAAACCAAAATCGGGGAATTTTTGGAGGTGGGAAAAGCAGTTTTGGGGATGGAGTTTGGGAATTTCAGGGGTTGCGATTTGGGAATTCTCAAAAAAAAAAAAAAAATTTGGGAATTCTCCCCAAAATTTCCAATAAAATATTGGAATATTGCAATAAAGATAAGGGAATTTTTTGGCTGAAATTATGGAATATTGCATTAAAATCTTGGGATATTTCACCAAAATCCTGAAATTTCCCTAAAATCTTGGAATATTTTAATAAAATTTTGGAATATTTCCCTAAAATCTTGGGATATTTCTCTAAAATCTTGGAATATTTTAATAAAATTTTGGAATATTTCCCTAAAATCTTGGGATATTTCTCTAAAATCTTGGAATATTTTAATAAAATTTTGGAATTTTTCAATAAAACCTTGGAATATTTCACCAAAATCCTGGAATATTTCCCTAAAATCTTGGAATATTTCAATAAAATCTTGGAATATTTCAATAAAATTTTGGAATATTTCCCTAAAATCTTGGAATATTTCAATAAAATCTTGGAATATTTCAATAAAATTTTGGAATATTTCCCTAAAATCTTTGAATATTTCTTTAAAATCTTGGAATATTTTAATTAAATCTTGGATTTTTTTTTCACTAAAATTTTGGAATATTTCCCTAAATTCTTGGAACTTCACTAAATTCTTGGAGTATTTCATTAAAATCTTGGAATATTTTAATAAAACCTTGGAATATTTCACTAAAATCTTGGAATATTTTAATGGAATTTTTCACTAAACTTTCGGAATATTTCACCAAAATCCTGGAATATTTCATTAAAATCTTGGAATGCGTCCCTAAATTCTTGGAATTTTTCGAATAAAATCTTGGAATATTTCACCAAAATATTGGAAACTTCCACTAAAAAAATTTAAATTTTCCCCCTCCCGACACCCAACATTCCTCCAGCAGAATTTTCCCAAATTTTTCTTTAATAAAAAAAAAAAACAAAAAAAAAAAAAAAAACAGGAATTCTCCACGGGACAAAAGAAAAAAAAAAAATTAATTCTGATCCTTTAGAATTAATTTAATTTGGGATTTTTCCACCCAAACCCCGCGGGAATGAAGGAAATTTTTTTATTTTTTATTGTTTTTGTTTTTTTTTTTTTTTTTCCACAATAAAAACACCATTTATTTATAAATCCATTTCCCTGGTTTTATTCCACGTTTTCCACTCCTGTACAATTCCAAACTGATCCATAATTTTTTTTTTTTAATTTTTTTTTAAATTTTATTTCGAAACTTTTTTTTTTTGTAATTTTTTATTATTATTATTATTATTATTATTATTTTTCCCTGTTTTTCTTCGGGAAAAACAAACAAACAAACAAACAAACAAAAAAAAAAAAAAACTCCACAAATCCTATGGAAAAACAGGTGCCTCTGGAATTTGGGAATTCCGAGAAATTTTATTGTTTAAAATTAAAAAAACATTTTTTTTTTTTTTTTCCCCAAAAATCATGCAAATTCCGGTAAAAAATCGGAGCTGGCAGTGAAAAAAATCAACCCAAAAAAAAAAAAATTTTTTTTTTGGTTTTTTTTTTTTTTCTTTTTGTTTTTTTTTTTTTTTTTTTTTTTTTGCCGAATTTTTTTTTTTTTTTTTTTTTCCCCAGATTTTTTTTTTCCGGGTTTTTCGTCACAGTTTTAGTCCCAAATCCCGGATTTTTCCCATCCTAAGGAAGGTGAACTTTTCCAGGGTTTTTATTTTAAAAATAAAATTAATTAATTAACACTCCAAAAATGGGGGAAATCCAAGGAAAAAAAAAAAAGGAAAAATTGGGGTTTTTTTTCTGCTCCTCCAGCAGGATTTTTTAAATTTTATTTTGGTTTTTTTTTTTTTTTTCGGGGAGGGGGAGGTGTGGAAAATCGGGGGAAAAAAAAATCGATGTTGGGGGGAAAAAAATTCCAACAAAATTCCTGATTTTCATTACAAAATAATAATAAAAAAAAAAAAAAAACCAAAATAAGCAAAATTTTGGCGGCCAAGCCGAAGGAATTTTTCTGCAAAAAACGAATTTTTGGGGATGAATTCCCATGGGGGGGGGGGCAAAAAAACCAAAAAAAAAAAAAAAAAATTTCCAAAAAATACAAGAAAAATTCCCAGAATTTTGGGAAAATTTTTTTTTTCCCAGTTTTGTTTTTTCATGTTTTGTCCGAATTTAAAGAAAAAACAAACAAACAAAAAAAAAACCCCAATAAAATTAAAAAGTCGCGAAAATCTTCCCGAAAAAATCGGCGGAAACGGCGAATCCGGAATTGTCCCAAAAAAAAAAATAAAAATAAATAAAAAATCCGCTGGGAATTGGGAATTTTTTTGTGTTCTGAAAATTGGGAATTGTCCGTGGATTTAGGGGCACAAAAATTGGGAATGTTCTGGAGTTTTGAGGGCAGAAATTGGGAATTTTTCCTTGAATTTTTGTTGTCAAAAATTGGGAATTTTCCTTGAATTTCTGGGGCCAAAAAAACTGGAATTTTCCTTCCATTTTTGGGGCCAAAAATTGGGCATTTCCTCGAATTTCTAGGGCCAAAAAAATCTGGAGTTCTCCTTGAATTTTTTGGAGTCAAAAAAAGTGGGAATTTCCTTGAATTCCTGGGACCAAAAAAAATTTGGAATATCCTTGAATTTTACGGCCAAAAAAACAAGTGGGAATTTCATTCCGTGGCCAAAAATAGGGAATTTTAATTTAATTTTTTGGTCAAAAAATTGGGAACATCCTTGAAATTTTTGGGGCCAAAAATCGGGAACATCGTTGAATTTCTGGGGCCAAAAAACCCCAGGGAATATCCTTGAATTTTTGGGCTAAAATTTGGGACTATCCTTCAAAAAATTGGGAATTTCCTTGAATTTCCAGGCCCAAGGAAAAAAAAAAAAAATTAAATTAAATCAGGAATATCCTTGAGTTTTGGGGGCCAAAAGTTTTGGAATATCCCTGAATTTCTGGGAGGAAAAAA
>NC_085076.1:2102419-2128490 GCF_963662255.1 Cinclus cinclus | reverse complement strand
CGGCCGAAGACCCCTGCGGGACACGGGGGGAAAGGGGTCGGGGGCGGGCGGGGACGGGGACCCCTCCCCGAAGGGCTCCTGGGGGGGAATCGGCAGGGAAAGGGTGGGGTTTGGGGAGGGGGGATTTGGGGAATGGGGGAAAATGGGATTTGGGGAGGGGGGGAGTGGGGGGAATGGGGGATTTTGGGGAGGGGGGGAGTGGGGGAATGGGGGATTTGGGGAGGGGGGCAATGTAGGATTTGGGGGCAATGTGGGATTTGGGGATGTGGGGTGCAATGTGGGATTTGGAGATTTGGGGGGGGAATGTGGGATTTGGGGGATTTGGGAGTGGGGGATTTGGGGATTTGAGGGGAATGTGGGATTTGGGGAGAACTCACAAAATTACAGGATTTGGGGATCAGAACACACAGAAATTTCAGAATTTGTGAACAAGAACACTCAGGAATTCAGGAAGGAGAACACTCAGGAATTTGGAATTCAGGAAGGAGAACACTCAGAATTCAGGAAGGAGAACACTCAGAATTCAGGACTCAGGAAGGAGAACACTCAGAATTCAGCAAGGAGAACACTCAGGAATTCAGAATTCAGGAAGGAGAACACTCAGGAATTCAGAATTCAGGAAGGAGAACACTCAGAATTCAGGACTCAGGAAGGAGAACACTCAGAATTCAGGGCCCCGGGGCACCACTCCGCGTGTCCCCACCTTTCTTGAAGTCATCGGGGGCTGAAGCCACGCTCCGGCCACTTTGGGCACCAGCCCGGCGGAGCTGACCAGGACGTTGTGCCGCGCCTGGTACCAGAAGTCGTGGCCGCTCAGCGGAGTCTCGCACTCGCTCTCCCAGTTGCCCTTCAGCTCGAAGGTCTCCCCGTCCAGCACCACGAAACCACCTGGGACACGCCAGGGACGCGGCGCTGACAAAGCCGGGCCGGAACCGTCCCGGGGGGGACTCCCGAGAGGGGAGTTTGGGATGGGAAATGGGAATTGGAACGGGGGGGGAGGGAATGGTCACGATGGGAAATGGGAATTGTCACATCAGGAATGGGAATTGGAACAATGGGAATGGGAATTGGAACGATGGGAAATGGGAATGGTCACACTGGGAATGGGAATGGTCACAATGGGAAATGGGAACTCCCATCCCAGGTGAGCAGGAACTCCTGTCCCATATGAGCAGGAATCCCGTCCCAGGTGAGCACGAATCCCGTCCCACGTGAGCAGGAATCCCGTCCCAGGTGAGCAGGAATCCCATCCCAGGGTGAGCAGGAATCCCGTCCCAGGTACATGGTAACTCCCATCCCAGGTGAGCAGGAACTCCTGTCCCCATATGAGCAGGAATCCCATCCCAGGTGAGCAGGAATCCCGTCCCAGGTGAGCAGGAATCCCGTCCCACCTGAGCAGGAATCCCGTCCCAGGTGAGCAGGAATCCCGTCCCAGGTGAGCTCACCTTTGCCGTTCCCAGCCGGGTCGCCCATGTTGGCGATCAGGATGTCCCCGCCGGGCAGGGCGTGGCTCACAGCCAGGTAGCCCTTGTTGCACTTCCAGAACACATCCACGGGCTCGATCATCTGCACAGAGCGGAGACAATTCAGCTGCGCCTGCTGGGCGCGCTCGGGGCACAGAGGGGACCCTGCTCCAATTAACCTGCCCCAATTAATAATTCCTGCAATTAACCTGCCCCAATTAATAATTCCTGCAATTAACCTGCCCCTAATTAATAATTCCTGCAATTGATCTGCCCCTCATTAATAATTCCTGCAATTAACCTGCCCCAATTAATAATTCCTGCAATTAACCTGCCCCCAATTAATAATTCCTGCAATTAACCTGCCCGTCATTAATAATTCCTGCAATTGATCTGCCCCTCATTAATAATTCCTGCAATTAACCTGCCCCAATTAATAATTCCTGAAATTGACCCTGCCCCTCATTAATAATTCCTGCAATTAACCTGCCCCCAATTAATAATTCCTCCAATTAATAATTCCTCCAATTGATCCAGTCTCCAATTCATCCTCTCTTGAATTAATCCTCCCGTCCTTCCTGGAATCCTTCCTGCCTCGAATAAATCCATTCTTGAATTAATTTTTTCTTCCTTCCTTGAATTAATCGTTCCTTCCTTCCTTGAATCCATCCCTCCTCCAATCCATCCCTCCTCCAACTGATCCCTCCTCCAACAGATCCATCCTCCAATTAATCCATCCTCCAATTGATCCTTCCTCCAATCCATCCCTCCTCCAGTCCATCCTTCCTCCAATTGATCCATTCTCCAATTGATCCCTCCTCCAATTAATCCTTCATCCAATCCATCCTTCCTCCAACTGACCCTGCCTCCAGCTGATCCTTCCTTCCTTGCATTAATGTTTCCTTGCATTAATCCTTCCTTGAATTAATCCTTCCTTGAATTAATCCTTCCTTGAATTAATCCTTCCTTGAATTAATCTTTCCTTGAATTAATCCTTCCTTGAATTAATCCTTCCTTGAATTAATCCTTCCTTGAATTAATCTTTCCTTGAATTAATCCTTCCTTGAATTAATCCTTCCTTGAATTAATCCTTCTTTCCTTGAATCCATCCATCCTTGAATCCTTGAATCCTTGAATCCTCCCTCCCTACCTCCCTCTCTCCCCCCATTCCCCCATTCCCCCATTCCAAACCATTCCCCCCCATTCCCCCCGGTTCCCCCCGGTTCCCCCCATTCCCCCCCGGTGCCCCCCGGTTCCCCCCATTCCCCCCGGTGCCCCCCCATTCCCCCCATTCCCCCATTCCAAACCATTCCCCCCCCATTCCCCCCGGTGCCCCCCCGAGTTTCCCCCCATTCCCCCCGGTTTCCCCCCCATTCCCCCCATTCCCCCCATTCCCCCATTCCCCCATTCCCCCCCGGTTCCCCCCCATTCCCCCCCCGGTTCCCCCCATTCCCCCCCGGTTCCCCCCCATTCCCCCATTCCCCCCATTCCCCCCATTCCCCCCCATTCCCCCCCATTCCCCCCAATCCCCCCGGTTCCCCCCCATTCCCCCCCATTCCCCCCATTCCCCCCATTCCCCCCAATCCCCCCCGGTTCCCCCCATTCCCCCCATTCCCCCATTCCCCCCATTCCCCCATTCCCCCATTCCCCCCATTCCCCCCCATTCCCCCCATTTCCCCCATTCCCCCCAATCCCCCCGGGTTCCCCCCCATTCCCCCATTCCCCCCATTCCCCCATTCCCCCATTCCCCCCATTCCCCCCATTCCCCCATTCCCCCCATTACCCCCAATCCCCCCGGTTACCCCCGGTCCCCCCCCCCGCTCCCCCCGGCCGTACCTTGCAGATCCGCGGTGCCCGGCACTGCGAGCCCACCTCCACCACGTAGATGCGGGAGGAGATGAGGCAGGGCAGCACCAGCTTGGTCCTTTTGGCCGCGGCGCCGCTGTCGAAGCAGCCGCAGGCGGGGCCCCAGCCCGCGCAGTGCAGCTCGTCCTTGAGGTTGGGCATGGGCAGCCGGTGGATCACCTGGGCACGGCCAAGGGAGCTCAGCCGGGCCGGGCCGAGCCGGGCCGAGCCGGGCCAGAGGCCGCCGGGAGCGCTGGAGAGCGGCTGGGAGCGACCCCGGGATGTGGGGAGAGATGGATGGTGAACAGCCCCGGGATTGGGGATCCCAGGATGGGAACAGCCCCGGGATTGGGGATCCCAGGATGGGAACAGCCCCGGGATTTGGGGAACCCAGGATGGGAACAGCCCCGGGATTTGGGGAGAGATGGATGGGAACAGCCCCGGGATTTGGGGATCCCAGGATGGGAACAGCCCCGGGATTTGAGGATCCCAGGATGGGAACAGCCCCGGGATTTGGGGAGAGATGGATGGGAACGGCCCCGGGATTGGGGAGAGATGGATGGGAACAGCCCCGGGATTTGGGGAGTGATGGATGGGAACAGCCCCGGGATTTGGGGATCCCAGGATGGGAACAGCCCCGGGATTTGGGGAGTGATGGATGGGAACAGCCCCCGGGATTTGGGGAGAGATGGATGGGAACAGCCCCGGGATTTGGGGATCCCAGGATGGGAACAGCCCCGGGATTTGAGGATCCCAGGATGGGAACAGCCCCGGGATTTGGGGATCCCTCCCCGAGAAGATTCCCAGAGCTCTCCAGGCTCCTCTGGAAGGGATCGGGAGAGGCCGAGCCCGGACGCGGAGCTGGCGCTGCCCCGAGCCCCCCGGCACGGGGCAGGCAAGGGAAGGGAAAGGCGAATTCCCAGCAGGGAAAAAGAAAAGAAAACTAAAACTAAAACTAAACACTCCGCGAGCGCTGCGGAGCCGCAGGGCGGCAGGAAAAGGAGCGGGGCCCTCGCGGCAAAAGCACCCCGAGATCGCCCAGGTGGCTCCGAACGGGCCCGGCCCGGCCCGGGCCAGCGACCCCCTGCCCCCGGCGAGCCCAGCAGGGCGCTGGTACCTGGCCGTAGTGGCAGGAGCGCGGGTTGAGGTCCACGGTGGCCAGGAAATCGGGCTGCTCGATGCCGGTGCACCTGTAGGTGCAGGTCACGTAGGGCGACCTCCTCCCTCGGGGCTGGGGGCACGAAAACCGCCATCAAACCGAGCCGGGGAGCCCCCACCCCCCCCGAAATAATAATAATAATAATAATAATAATAATAATAATAATAATAATAATGGTAAAAAAGGGACGGGAAAGCTGCGGGCAGCGCTCAGAAATGAGCGGAATGATTTTCGGGGTGCTGAGATTTCCTGCGGCTCCCCCCGTGCAGCCCTGGGGCCGATCCTGAGCCGGGAACAACCGGGGGGGAAAAACCGGGGGGAAAAAACCGGGGGAGAAATCTCCGGGATCAACCCGGGGGAAACAACCGGGGGGGGAAATCTCCGGGAAACAACCCGGGGGGAACAAACGGGGGAAATCTCCGGGAACCACCCGGGGGGAAATCTCCCAGAGTTCTGTGAATGGGTTCTGCTCAGGGGGACCCCACAAATCCCACATTTTCTCCATTCTAGCCCAGTCCTGAGGCCGATCCTGAGCCGGGAACGGCCCGGGGGAACCTCCCGGAGCTCTGGGAAGGAGCTCAGCTAGGGGGGACCCCAAAAACCCCAAATTCTCTCCACTCCAACCCAGTCCCGGGACCGCTCCGGAGCCGGGAACAACCGGGGAAATCTCCGGGAACCACCCGGGGGAACCTCCCGGAGCTCTGGGAAGGGGCTCAGCACACACCCGGAGCTCAGGGGCGCCCCCAAAACCCCAAATTCCCTCCAGGGCAGCCCATGGCAGCGGCAGCACTCGCCTTTCAGCACGTCGGGGCACGAGGGGTACTCGTAGCACGGAGCTCTGCACCTGTCTGGGGGAGCAAGAGCGGAGCCCGTGAGCCCGGCCCGGGCCCGGGGTCCCGCAGCCCCAGCCCAGAGGGGCCCTCCCGGCCCAGGGACCACCGGGGCACCCCCGGGGCCAGCCCAGCCCTCGCTGGGCACCCAGGGCGAGCGATCCGGGACAGGGACCCTGGGGACAGCGCGGGGGCCGAGCCCGGCTGGGGACACCTGAGAGCCTCGGGGAGCCCGGGGACAGAGCAGGGAGGGGACAGGAGGGGGACAGGAGGGGGACAGGGATGGGAACAGAACAGGGACAGGGATGGGACAGGGATGGGACAGAGCAGGGACAGGGATGGGGACAGAACAGGGACAGGGATGGGACAGGGATGGGACAGAGCAGGGACAGGGATGGGGACAGAACAGGGACAGGGATGGGACAGGGATGGGAACAGAACAGGGACAGGGATGGGACAGGGATGGGACAGGGATGGGAACAGAGCAGGGACAGGGACGGGACAGGGATGGGACAGAACAGGGACAGGGATGGGAACAGAGCAGGGACAGGGATGGGGACAGAACAGGGACAGGGATGGGACAGGGATGGGACAGGGATGGGACAGGGATGGGACAGAGCAGGGACAGGGATGGGACAGGGATGGGATCAGGGATGGGGACAGAGCAGGGAAGGGGATGGGACAGGAGGGGACAGAACAGGGACAGGGATGGGACAGAGCAGGGACAGGGATGGGGACAGAGCTGAGATCGGGGATGGGACAGAGCTGCCACCGAAGCCGGGATCAGGGGTGGGGACAGAGCTGTCCCCCCGATCCCGGCCCGCTTCGGACGCTGCGAGGGTCCCTCACCCATGGCTGCAGCTCTGGGGGTCGCGGTGCTGGCGGCGGAGGAGCCGGAGCTGAGGGGCAGCTGCTGCTGTCTGCGGGCTGGAGCGGCTGTGCCGTGCCCAGGCTGCTCCCGGGGCCCTTTTATCCCGGGCCAAGGGCGGGGGCAGCGGGGCCAAGCCCAGGGAGGGGCTGCCCAGCGCTTGGGAGGTGCCGGCCCCGAGCTGCGGCTTCTTCGCCGCCTCCCCGCCGCCGATCGGGGCCCAAATCTGCTGCTCCCTGCAGCTCGCCCGGCCCCCCAGCCCGGCGGCCCGAGCCGATCCCGGCCCCGCTGCCCGCGGAGCGGCTGCTCCGCACCCGGAGCGGCCTCGGCCCGGCCGGCACCGAGCCCGGGCCGCCCCCAAAGCCCGGCCCGAGCCTCGGCCCCGGCGGCGGCTCCCGGGGCTGCCGGGGGCTGAGCCCACGGAGGCGCCAGGGGATCCTCACGGGAGGGTCCCGATCCCGATCCCCATCCCAGGGATCACCCAGAGCCTCCCGTGAATCCCGATCCCAATCCCAGGGATCACCCAGCGGCTCCCATGGATCCCGATCCCAATCCCAGGGATCACCCAGCGGCTCCCATGGATCCCGATCCCAGGGATCACCCATCAGGCTCCCATGGATCCCGATCCCAATCCCAGGGATCACCCATCAGGCTCCCATGGATCCCGATCCCAGGGATCACCCATCAGGCTCCCATGGATCCCGATCCCGATCCCAGGGATCACCTATCAGGCTCCCATGGATCCCGATCCCCATCCCAGGGATCACCCAGCGGCTCCCATGGATCCCGATCCCAATCCCAGGGATCACCTATCAGGCTCCCATGGATCCCGATCCCAATCCCAGGGATCACCCATCAGGCTCCCATGGATCCCGATCCCGATCCCAGGGATCACCCAGAGGCTCCCGGAGCTGGCTCTGCCCAGGGACCGGAGTTTGGGAGCTCAGGGACACCGGGACGGGCTCGGGCAGCTCCCGAGGGGATCCCAGCGATCGGGACAAAGCCGGGGCACAGCGGGGACCCCCAGGAAATCCCCCCCGAGCCCCTCCTGGGCCAGCAGCAGCCAGGCCAGGACACGGGGCGGCCTTCAGGGTGGCACCCGCGGCTGGGGACGAGGGGCCGGAGGGGCAAGAGGGGACTTGGGGAGCTCAGAACCGGGAACTGGGGCTGGAAGGGTCACGGGGACTGTCCCCAACCCCCTGGGCCACCAGAAGTCACCAGGGACTGTCCCCAACCCTCTGGTCACCCCCAAGTGTCCCCAAGCCCCTGGCGCTGCACAGCCGCTCATTAACCAGCCCCTCGTTAACCAGCCCCTCGTTAACCAGTCCCTCATTAACCAGCCCCTCGTTAACCAGTCCCTCTTTAACCAGTCCCTCGTTAACCAGTCCCTCGTTAACCAGCCCCTCGTTAACCAGTCCCTCATTAACCAGCCCCTCGTTAACCAGCCCCTCGTTAACCAGTCCCTCATTAACCAGCCCCTCGTTAACCAGTCCCTCGTTAACCAGTCCCTCGTTAACCAGCCCCTCGTTAACCAGCCCCTCATTAACCAGCCCCTCGTTAACCAGCCCCTCCTTAACCAGTCCCTCGTTAACCAGTCCCTCATTAACCAGCCCCTCGTTAACCAGCCCCTCGTTAACCAGTCCCTCGTTAACCAGTCCCTCGTTTACCAGTCCCTCTTTAACCAGCCCCTCGTTAACCAGTCCCTCGTTAACCAGCCCCTCGTTAACCAGCCCCTCATTAACCAGCCCCTCGTTAACCAGTCCCTCGTTAACCAGTCCCTCGTTAACCAGTCCCTCGTTAACCAGCCCCTCCTTAACCAGTCCCTCGTTAACCAGTCCCTCATTAACCAGCCCCTCGTTAACCAGTCCCTCATTAACCAGTCCCTCGTTAACCAGTCCCTCGTTTACCAGTCCCTCTTTAACCAGCCCCTCGTTAACCAGTCCCTCGTTAACCAGCCCCTCGTTAACCAGCCCCTCATTAACCAGCCCCTCGTTAACCAGTCCCTCGTTAACCAGTCCCTCGTTAACCAGCCCCTCGTTAACCAGCCCCTCATTAACCAGCCCCTCGTTAACCAGTCCCTCGTTAACCAGTCCCTCGTTAACCAGCCCCTCGTTAACCAGCCCCTCATTAACCAGCCCCTCGTTAACCAGTCCCTCGTTAACCAGCCACGCTGCTCCCTGTCCCCTCTCTGCTGTCGCCTGTTGCGATAGCGCCGATAAGAGCGCGATAAATGTCCCGGGGGGAACCGGTTCCATCCGGGACTCGATGATCCTGGAGGCGTTTCCCAACCTCGGAAATCCTGGAATTCTCTGAAATGTCCACTTTTATTTCCAAACCCCGACAATCCTGGAATTCTCTGAAACGTCCCCTTTATATCCAAATCCAGACAATCCTGGAATTCTTTGAAAGGTTCCTTTTATTTCCAAACCCAGGCAATCCTGGAATTCTCTGAAAGGTTCCTTTTATTTCCAAACCCAGACAATTCTGGAATTCTCTGAAATGTCTCCTTTATTTCCCAACACAAATAATCCTGGAATTCTCTGAAAGGTTCCTTTTATTTCCAAACACAAATAATCCTGGAATTCTCTGACAGGTTTTAACACCGCAATTTCCAAACCCAGACAATCCTGGAATTCTCTGGAGCGCCCCCTTTAACACTCAGCGCGATTTCCAAACATCAAACCCAGCTCCTAAACCCCCCCGAAATCGAGCGAATCCCACAAAACCGCATCCAATAAACCCTCGGGAGAACTGGAATTTCCCCCGCCGAGCCCGGCCGGGATCGGATGAAGCCGCGGCTGAGGAGACGAAGCTGCCGATAAGAGCCGCGATGATTTCCTGCCCCTCCCTGCGCCCAGGTGCGCTCGGCAGGTTCTCCCTGAGCTCACCTGCGGTTTTTCCACAGCCGGAGGTTCGGGCAGCGTTCCCCCCCAGCCCGGTCCGGGAAGTTTCCCGGTATCTCCTGCTCATCCCCTCTTCCCATAATCCCGGGAAAATCAGATTTCTGCCGCTCCTGACTCTGCAGATCGCGTTTATCTCTCCCCGGTTGGGAGATTTATCTGGGATCGGTGCCGCCCGTCCCTGAAAACCTCTGGAGCTGCACATTCCTGCCCCGTGCAGGGAGGAAAAGCCACCCCGAGCCTTTCAAGTCCCTCATCCCGAGCGGGTCCAGAGGAACGAGAGACGCCCTGGAATTATCTCCGCTGGTGGAGGCTGCTCGCGCAAAAAAAAAAAAAAATAAAAAAAAAAAAAAAAAAAAAAAAATCTTCAAAGCCTTGGGAATTATTTTTGGGATACGGCCCAGGGCTCCCGCCGGCTTTTCCTGTTTGTTTGGGGTGTCCCAGCGATCCCGATCCCGAAGGAATTCCCTGGTTTTTGGGGGATGTGGCACCGAAAAAAAAAAAAAAAAGGAGTTCGCTGTTCCCCCCGTGTGGAAATATTTTGTGTGCGTGTGCGTGGTGGAGCGGGGAATAAATTCCCGAGCTCACCCACTGTCACCTGCCCTCCGCTGCCCGCGGGAATTTCGGGTTTTGTCACATTTTCAGGCGAACTCAGGCGCCAGCTCCCAAAAAAATCACCCTTTTCCCGGCGAATCATGAGAAAATCAGGGAATTCCTGGCTTGGAAGGGAATTTATCAAGGTTCTCTCCCTGCTTTATTCCCCAAGCCCCTTCCGATGGTCCCCATGGAAAAATCATCCCAAAATCCAACCCCGGCACCGCCCGAGGCCGTTCCCGTCCCATTCCCTGCGAGCTGAAGCTGATCCCATCTATTTCTTTCCAAGAGGATTTCTGGGAATGACAGATGGAGACCGGGACAGAAGTGCAGGGAGCGGGGATTTAGGAACGGGAATCGATAAAATTTAAGTTTTCATTCCTGTTTTTATTTCCGCGGCTGATGGGAGCGCTGGGAATGCTGCACAGCCCTGGAAGCGGTGTGGAATTCCAGCCGGGAAGGGAACGGCCGGGAACGGGATCTGGGGCTCAATCCATGAATTTAAAAGTTTATTTTTCCAGAAGTGTCCCGGGGCTCAGCGCTCGGCTGAGCTGTGGGGAGGATGGAGAGCGGAGATTGAGGGGTGGGAAATGCCGAAGGGAGATGGGGATGGGAATGGGAATGGGAATGGGGGAAATGGAAATGGGAATGGGGAATGGGAATGGGAATGGGAATGGGGAAAATGGGAATGGGGAAAATGGGAATGGGGAAAATGGGAATGGGGGAAATGGAAATGGGAATGGGGAATGGGAATGGGAATGGGGAAAATGGGAATGGGGAAAATGGGAATGGGGAAAATGGGAATGGGGGAAATGGAAATGGGAATGGGGAATGGGAATGGGGATGGGAATGGGGAATGGGAATGGGGGAAATGGGAATGGGGGAAATGGGAATGGGGTAAATGGGAATGGGGGAAATGGGAATGGGGGAAATGGAAATGGGGGAATGGGGGAAATGGGAATGGGGAATGGGAAATGGGAATGGGGGAAATGGGAATGGGGAATGGGAATGGGGAATGGGGAATGGGAATGGGAATGGGAATGGGAATGGGGAATGGGAATGGGGAATGGGGAATGGGAATGGGAATGGGAATGGGGAATGGGGAATGGGGAAAATGGGAATGGGGAAAATGGGAATGGAGAAAATGGGAATGGGGAAAATGGGAATGGGAATGGGGAATGGGAATGGGGAATGGGAATGGGGATGGGGAATGGGAATGGGAATGGGGGAAATGGGGGAACGGGGGTGAGTCCAGGAAGGGGTCGGCAATGGGATCGGGAATGGGATCAGAGCAGATATCGGGACAGGGATCGGGACAGGAATTGGAGCAGGGATCAGAGCCGGGATCGGGGGAAGCCGGAGCCGGGAATCTCCCGGGGGAGGCAGCGCCGGGCCCGGACCCCGCCCAGGGTGCGGCAGAGCCGCGGGCTCGTCCCGATCCTCCCGTGTCCCCAAAATCCCGGCGGGTCCTTCCCGCTGCGGCCAGGCCGGGAGTGGCCAGCGGGGCGTGGGCAGTGGCCGGAGGGGCCGGGGCTCGTCCTGCGGCCACGGGAGCAGCGCCGGGCTGTGCTGAGCTGGCGCTTATCGCGATCTTATCAGCGCTATCGCGACAGGCGACCGCCGAGCGAGGACAGGGAGGGACACGGCGACGTCAGCAGGGGAAGCCACCGGGAGCAGCGCGGCTGGTTAATGAGGGATGGCTAATGAGGGATGGCTAATGAGGGATGGTTAATGAGGGATGGCTAATGAGGGATGGCTAATGAGGGATGGCTAATGAGGGATGGCTAATGAGGGGCGGGCTAATGAGGGGCGGGCTAATGAGGGGCTGGTTAATGAGCGGCTGTGCAGCGCCAGGGGCTTGGGGACACTTGGGGGTGACCAGAGGGTTGGGGACAGTCCCTGGTGACTTCTGGTGGCCCAGGGGGTTGGGGACAGTCCCCGTGACCCTTCCAGCCCCAGTTCCTGGTTCTGAGCTCCCCAAGTCCCCTCTTGCCCCTCCGGCCCCTCGTCCCCAGCCGCGGGTGCCACCCTGAAGGCCGCCCCGTGTCCTGGCCTGGCTGCTGCTGGCCCAGGAGGGGCTCGGGGGGGATTTCCTGGGGGTCCCCGCTGTGCCCCGGCTTTGTCCCGATCGCTGGGATCCCCTCGGGAGCTGCCCGAGCCCGTCCCGGTGTCCCTGAGCTCCCAAACTCCGGTCCCTGGGCAGAGCCAGCTCCGGGAGCCGCTGGGTGATCCCTGGGATCGGGATCGGGATCCATGGGAGCCTGATGGGTGATCCCTGGGATCGGGATCCATGGGAGCCTGATGGGTGATCCCTGGGATCGGGATCCATGGGAGCCTGATGGGTGATCCCTGGGATTGGGATCGGGATTCACGGGAGGCTCTGGGTGATCCCTGGGATGGGGATCGGGATCGGGACCCTCCCGTGAGGATCCCCTGGCGCCTCCGTGGGCTCAGCCCCCGGCAGCCCCGGGAGCCGCCGCCGGGGCCGAGGCTCGGGCCGGGCTTTGGGGGCGGCCCGGGCTCGGTGCCGGCCGGGCCGAGGCCGCTCCGGGTGCGGAGCAGCCGCTCCGCGGGCAGCGGGGCCGGGATCGGCTCGGGCCGCCGGGCTGGGGGGCCGGGCGAGCTGCAGGGAGCAGCAGATTTGGGCCCCGATCGGCGGCGGGGAGGCGGCGAAGAAGCCGCAGCTCGGGGCCGGCACCTCCCAAGCGCTGGGCAGCCCCTCCCTGGGCTTGGCCCCGCTGCCCCCGCCCTTGGCCCGGGATAAAAGGGCCCCGGGAGCAGCCTGGGCACGGCACAGCCGCTCCAGCCCGCAGACAGCAGCAGCTGCCCCTCAGCTCCGGCTCCTCCGCCGCCAGCACCGCGACCCCCAGAGCTGCAGCCATGGGTGAGGGACCCTCGCAGCGTCCGAAGCGGGCCGGGATCGGGGGGACAGCTCTGTCCCCACCCCTGATCCCGGCTTCGGTGGCAGCTCTGTCCCATCCCCGATCTCAGCTCTGTCCCCATCCCTGTCCCTGCTCTGTCCCATCCCTGTCCCTGTTCTGTCCCCTCCTGTCCCATCCCCTTCCCTGCTCTGTCCCCATCCCTGATCCCATTTTTGTCCCATCCCTGTCCCTGTTCTGTCCCCATCCCTGTCCCTGTTCTGTCCCATCCCTGTCCCGTCCCTGTCCCTGCTCTGTTCCCATCCCTGTCCCATCCCTGTCCCATCCCTGTCCCTGTTCTGTCCCCATCCCTGTCCCTGTTCTGTTCCCATCCCTGTCCCCTCCTGTCCCCTCCTGTCCCCTCCCTGCTCTGTCCCGGGCTCCCCGAGGCTCTCAGGTGTCCCCAGCCGGGCTCGGCCCCGCGCTGTCCCCAGGGTCCCTGTCCCGGATCGCTCGCCCTGGGTGCCCAGCGAGGGCTGGGCTGGCCCCGGGGGTGGCCCCGGGGGTCCCTGGGCCGGGAGGGCCCCTCTGGGATGGGGCTGCGGGACCCCGGGCCCGGGCCGGGCTCACGGGCTCCGCTCTGCTCCCCCAGACAGGTGCAGAGCTCCGTGCTACGAGTACCCCTCGTGCCCCGACGTGCTGAAAGGCGAGTGCTGCCGCTGCCATGGGCTGCCCTGGAGGGAATTTGGGGTTTTGGGGGCGCCCCTGAGCTCCGGTGTGTGCTGAGCCCCTTCCCAGAGCTCCGGGAGGTTCCCCCGGGTGGTTCCCGGAGATTTCCCCGGTTGTTCCCGGCTCCGGAGCGGTCCCGGGACTGGGTTGGAGTGGAGAGAATTTGGGGTTTTTGGGGTCCCCCCTAGCTGAGCTCCTTCCCAGAGCTCCGGGAGGTTCCCCCGGGCCGTTCCCGGCTCAGGATCGGCCTCAGGACTGGGCTAGAATGGAGAAAATGTGGGGTTTGTGGGGTCCCCCTGAGCAGAACCCATTCACAGAACTCTGGGAGATTTCCCCCCGGGTTGTTCCCGGAGATTTCCCCCGGTTGTTCCCCCCGGGTTGTTCCCGGTTGTTCCCCCGGTTGTTCCCCCGGGTTGATCCCGGAGATTTCCCCCCCCGGTTGTTCCCCCCGGGTTGATCCCGGAGATTTCCCCCCCCGGTTGTTCCCCCCGGGTTGATCCCGGAGATTTCCCCCCCCGGTTTTTCCCCCCGGTTTTTTCCCCCCGGTTGTTCCCGGCTCAGGATCGGCCCCAGGGCTGCACGGGGGGAGCCGCAGGAAATCTCAGCACCCCGAAAATCATTCCGCTCATTTCTGAGCGCTGCCCGCAGCTTTCCCGTCCCTTTTTTACCATTATTATTATTATTATTATTATTATTATTATTATTATTATTATTATTATTTCTGGGGGGTGGGGGCTCCCCGGCTCGGTTTGATGGCGGTTTTCGTGCCCCCAGCCCCGAGGGAGGAGGTCGCCTACGTGACCTGCACCTACAGGTGCACCGGCATCGAGCAGCCCGATTTCCTGGCCACCGTGGACCTCAACCCGCGCTCCTGCCACTACGGCCAGGTACCAGCGCCCTGCTGGGCTCGCCGGGGGCAGGGGTCGCTGGCCCGGGCCGGGCCGGGCCCGTTCGGAGCCACCTGGGCGATCTCGGGGTGCTTTTGCCGCGAGGGCCCTGCTCCTTTTCCTGCCGCCCTGCGGCTCCGCAGCGCTCGCGGAGTGTTTAGTTTTAGTTTTAGTTTTCTTTTCTTTTTCCCTGCTGGGAATTCGCCTTTCCCTTCCCTTGCCTGCCCCGTGCCGGGGGCTCGGGGCAGCGCCAGCTCCGCGTCCGGGCTCGGCCTCTCCCGATCCCTTCCAGAGGAGCCTGGAGAGCTCTGGGAATCTTCTCGGGGAGGGATCCCCAAATCCCGGGGCTGTTCCCATCCATCTCTCCCCAAATCCCGGGGCTGTTCCCATCCTGGGATCCCCAAATCCCGGGGCTGTTCCCATCCATCACTCCCCAAATCCCGGGGCTGTTCCCATCCTGGGATCCCCAAATCCCGGGGCTGTTCCCATCCATCACTCCCCAAATCCCGGGGCTGTTCCCATCCATCTCTCCCCAATCCCGGGGCCGTTCCCATCCATCTCTCCCCAATCCCGGGGCCGTTCCCATCCTGGGATCCCCAATCCCGGGGCCGTTCCCATCCATCTCTCCCCAAATCCCGGGGCTGTTCCCATCCTGGGATCCTCAAATCCCGGGGCTGTTCCCATCCTGGGATCCCCAAATCCCGGGGCTGTTCCCATCCATCTCTCCCCAAATCCCGGGGCTGTTCCCATCCTGGGTTCCCCAAATCCCGGGGCTGTTCCCATCCTGGGATCCCCAATCCCGGGGCTGTTCCCATCCATCTCTCCCCACATCCCGGGGTCGCTCCCAGCCGCTCTCCAGCGCTCCCGGCGGCTCTGGCCCGGCTCGGCCCGGCTCGGCCCGGCCCGGCTGAGCTCCCTTGGCCGTGCCCAGGTGATCCACCGGCTGCCCATGCCCAACCTCAAGGACGAGCTGCACTGCGCGGGCTGGGGCCCCGCCTGCGGCTGCTTCGACAGCGGCGCCGCGGCCAAAAGGACCAAGCTGGTGCTGCCCTGCCTCATCTCCTCCCGCATCTACGTGGTGGAGGTGGGCTCGCAGTGCCGGGCACCGCGGATCTGCAAGGTACGGCCGGGGGGAGCGGGGGGGACCGGGGGGAACCGGGGGGAACCGGGGTAATGGGGGGAATGGGGGAATGGGGGAATGGGGGGAATGGGGGAATGGGGGGAATGGGGGAATGGGGGGAACCGGGGGGAATGGGGGAATGGGGGAATGGGGGAATGGGGGGAATGGGGGGAATGGGGGAATGGGGGAATGGGGGAATGGGGGAATGGGGGAATGGGGGAATGGGGGGAACCGGGGGGAACGGGGGGGATTGGGGGGAATGGGGGGAATGGGGGAATGGGGGAATGGGGGGAATGGGGGGAATGGGGGGAACCGGGGGGAATGGGGGAATGGGGGAATGGGGGGAATGGGGGGAACCGGGGGGAACCAGGGGGGCACCGTTGGGAATGGGGGGAACCGGGGGGAATGGGGGGCACCGGGGGGAATGGGGGGAATGGGGGAATGGGGGGAGAGAGGGAGGTAGGGAGGGAGGATTCAAGGATTCAAGGATGGATGGATTCAAGGAAAGAAGGATTAATTCAAGGAAGGATTAATTCCAGGAAGGATTAATTCAAGGAAGGATTAATTCAAGGAAGGATTAATGCAAGGAAAGATTAATTCAAGGAAGGATTAATTCAAGGAAGGATTAATTCAAGGAAGGATTAATTCAAGGAAAGAAGGATTAATGCAAGGAAGGATTAATTCAAGGAAAGATTAATTCAAGGAAAGATTAATTCAAGGAAGGATTAATTCAAGGAAAGATTAATTCAAGGAAGGATTAATTCAAGGAAGGATTAATTCAAGGAAGGATTAATGCAAGGAAACATTAATGCAAGGAAGGAAGGATCAGCTGGAGGCAGGGTCAGTTGGAGGAAGGATGGATTGGATGAAGGATTAATTGGAGGAGGGATCAATTGGAGAATGGATCAATTGGAGGAAGGATGGACTGGAGGAGGGATGGATTGGAGGAAGGATCAATTGGAGGATGGATTAATTGGAGGATGGATCTGTTGGAGGAGGGATCAGTTGGAGGAGGGATGGATTGGAGGAGGGATGGATTCAAGGAAGGAAGGAACGATTAATTCAAGGAAGGAAGAAAAAATTAATTCAAGAATGGATTTATTCGAGGCAGGAAGGATTCCAGGAAGGACGGGAGGATTAATTCAAGAGAGGATGAATTGGAGACTGGATCAATTGGAGGAATTATTAATTGGGGGCAGGTTAATTGCAGGAATTATTAATGAGGGGCAGATCAATTGCAGGAATTATTAATGAGGGGCAGATCAATTGCAGGAATTATTAATTAGGGGCAGGTTAATTGCAGGAATTATTAATTGGGGCAGGTTAATTGCAGGAATTATTAATTGGGGCAGGTTAATTGGAGGCAGGGTCCCCTCTGTGCCCCGAGCGCGCCCAGCAGGCGCAGCTGGAATTGTCTCCGCTCTGTGCAGATGATCGAGCCCGTGGATGTGTTCTGGAAGTGCAACAAGGGCTACCTGGCTGTGAGCCACGCCCTGCCCGGCGGGGACATCCTGATCGCCAACATGGGCGACCCGGCTGGGAACGGCAAAGGTGAGCTCACCTGGGACGGGATTCCTGCTCACCTGGGACGGGATTCCTGCTCACCTGGGACGGGATTCCTGCTCACCTGGGATGGGAGTTACCATGTACCTGGGACGGGATTCCTGCTCACCTGGGATGGGATTCCTGCTCATATGGGACAGGAGTTCCTGCTCACCTGGGATGGGAGTTACCATGTACCTGGGACGGGATTCCTGCTCACCTGGGATGGGAGTTACCATGTACCTGGGACGGGATTCCTGCTCACCTGGGACGGGATTCCTGCTCATATGGGACAGGAGTTCCTGCTCACCTGGGATGGGAGTTACCATGTACCTGGGACGGGATTCCTGCTCACCTGGGATGGGATTCCTGCTCATATGGGACAGGAGTTCCTGCTCACCTGGAATGGGAGTTACCATGTACCTGGGACGGGATTCCTGCTCACCTGGGATGGGATTCCTGCTCACCTGGGACGGGATTCCTGCTCACCTGGGACAGGAGTTCCCATTTCCCATTGTGACCATTCCCATTCCCAGTGTGACCATTCCCATTTCCCATCGTTCCAATTCCCATTCCCATTGTTCCAATTCCCATTCCTGATGTGACAATTCCCATTTCCCATCGTGACCATTCCCTCCCCCCCGTTCCAATTCCCATTTCCCATCCCAAACTCCCCTCTCGGGAGTCCCCCCGGGACGGTTCCGGCCCGGCTTTGTCAGCGCCGCGTCCCTGGCGTGTCCCAGGTGGTTTCGTGGTGCTGGACGGGGAGACCTTCGAGCTGAAGGGCAACTGGGAGAGCGAGTGCGAGACTCCGCTGAGCGGCCACGACTTCTGGTACCAGGCGCGGCACAACGTCCTGGTCAGCTCCGCCGGGCTGGTGCCCAAAGTGGCCGGGCGTGGCTTCAGCCCCGATGACTTCAAGAAAGGTGGGGACACGCGGGTGGTGCCCGGGCCCTGAATTCTGAGTGTTCTCCTTCCTGAGTCCTGAATTCCTGAGTGTTCTCCTTCCTGAATTCTGAGTGTTCTCCTTCCTGAGTCCCGAATTCCTGAGTGTTCTCCTTCCTGAATTCTGAGTGTTCTCCTTCCTGAGTCCTGAATTCTGAGTGTTCTCCTTCCTGAATTCTGAGTGTTCTCCTTCCTGAGTCCTGAATTCTGAGTGTTCTCCTTCCTGAATTCTGAGTGTTCTCCTTCCTGAATTCTGAGTGTTCTCCTTCCTGAGTCCTGAATTCTGAGTGTTCTCCTTCCTGAATTCTGAGTGTTCTCCTTCCTGAATTCCGAATTCCTGAATGTTCTCCTTCCTGAATTCCAAATTCCTGAGTGTTCTCCTTCCTGAATTCCTGAGTGTTCTTGTTCACAAATTCTGAAATTTCTGTGTGTTCTGATCCCCAAATCCTGTAATTTTGTGAGTTCTCCCCAAATCCCACATTCCCCTCAAATCCCCAAATCCCCCACTCCCAAATCCCCAAATCCCACATTCCCCCCAAATCTCCAAATCCCACATTGCCCCCACATCCCCAAATCCCACATTGCCCCCAAATCCTACATTGCCCCCCTCCCCAAATCCCCCATTCCCCCACTCCCCCCTCCCCAAATCCCATTTTCCCCATTCCCCCACTCCCCCCTCCCCAAATCCCACATTCCCCCCAAATCCCCCCTCCCCAAACCCCACCCTTTCCCTGCCGATTCCCCCCCAGGAGCCCTTCGGGGAGGGGTCCCCGTCCCCGCCCGCCCCCGACCCTTTCCCCCCGTGTCCCGCAGGGGTCTTCGGCCGCCGCCTGAACGTGTGGAACTTGTCGTGCCGCAGCCTCACGCAGTGCTTCGACCTGGGCGAGGATTCCCTGCCGCTCACCGTGCGCTTCCTGCACAGCCCCGACGCCGCCGAGGGCTACGTGGGCTGTGCCCTGAGCGGGGCCATCTTCCGCTTCTACAAGCCCTGCGAGGCGAGTGCGAGCCACGGCAGCGGGCCCGGGGCTGGGGGGGGGGAGGAGGAGGAGGAGGGGGAGGAGGAGGAGGAATAAGGAGGAGGAGGAGGAGGAAGAAGGAGGAGGAGGATGATGATGAGGAGGAGGAGGAGGAGGAGGGGGGGGGGGACGACTGGGAGGGTCCGGATCCAGGGACTGGGGGAGCGGGGATGAGCCCGTTGGGATCGGGGATGGGATCGGGATGGGATCAGAACCGGGACCGGGATGGGATCGGGATCGGAACCGAACCGATCCCAGTGTGTTCGAGATCGGGGATGGGATCGGGATGTAATTGGGATCAGGATGGGAACGGGATCGGGAGCGGGATGGGATCGGAACCGAACTGATCCCAGTGTGTTCGGGATCGGGATGGGATCGGGACCGGGATGGGATCGGGACCGGGATGGGATCGGGATCGGGATGGGATCGGGACCGGGATAATCCCGTTGGGCTCCGGATCGGGAGCGGGGCTGGGACAGGGATCGGGATCGGCCCCTTGTGGCCCGGATCGGGATGGGGACGATCCCTTTGGACCCGGCTCGGCTCGGGCCGGTGCCGTCGGTCCCGGCTCGGCTCGGTTGGGCTCGGCTCGGCTCGGCTCGGCTCGGCTCGGCTCGGTGCGAGCGCGCTCGCTGTCCCTGTGCAGAGAGAGAACTGGGCCGTGGAGGAGGTGATCCGGATCCCGGCCAAGGACGTGTCGGGCTGGATCATGCCCAAGATGCCAGGTTCGTGTGGGCTCGGGGCCGGCACCGCCGCTGGCCCCGCGGCCCCGGCACCGGGCACAGCCCCGTGGGAGCCCAGAGCTCCGTGGGGCACCCCAGAGCCGGCTGGGCGACCCCAAATCCTGCTGGGTGCCCCCAAATCCTGCTGCGAGACCCCAAATCCTGCTGGGTGCCCCCAAATCCTGCTGGGAGACCCCAAATCCTGCTGGGTGACCCCAAATCCTTCTGGGAGACCCCAAATCCTGCTGGGTGCCCCCAAATCCTGCTGGGAGACCCCAAATCCTGCTGGGTGCCCCCCAAATCCTGCTGAGAGACCCCAAACCTGCCGGGCTCCGAATCCTGCCTGACTCCCACGCCCAGCTCAGCCCAGATTTTGGCTGTTTCCAAACCCTCAGTAACCCCAAATTTGACTGAACCCAAATCCTGCCTGTCTCCCAAATCCCATCTCCCACAATGCCATCTCCCCCCCCATCCCAAATCACCCCAATTCCCAAATCCCCCCCATTCCCGTGCCCCCCCCATTCCCGTCTCCCCCCCATCCCAAATCCCCCCATTCCCGTGTCTCCCCCATTCCCGTGTCCCCCCCCAATCCCAAATCCCCCCCATTCCCGTGTCCCCCCCATTCCCGTGCCCCCCCCCATTCCCGTGTCCCCCCCCAATCCCAAATCCCCCCCATTCCCGTGTCCCCCCCATTCCCGTGTCCCCCCCATTCCCGTGTTCCCCCCCATCCCAAATCCCCCCCATTCCCGTGTCCCCCCCAATCCCAAATCCCCCCCATTCCCGTGTCCCCCCCACCCCTCCCCGGTGCTGCCCGTGTCCCTGAGCCCCGGCTGTGCCCGCAGCCTTCATCGCCGACCTCATCATCAGCCCGGACGACCGGTTCCTGTACGTGTGCAACTGGCTGCACGGGGACATCCGCCAGTACGAGCTGGGCAGGAACTGCAAGCCCCGGCTGGTGGGGCAGGTGAGGGGCAGCCCCCGGCCCGGGGGGCGAGCGGGGCCAGCGGGGCCAGTGCCGGGGAACGCTCGTGAGCCCCCCGTGCCTTGCAGGTGTTCGTGGGGGGCAGCATCCTGCGAGGGGGCCCCGTGAGCGTCTGCAGGGACGAGGAGCTCAAGGGCCAGCCCGAGCCGCTGGTGGTCAAGGTGAGCGGGCTGGGGCTGGGGGGCGACTGGGAGGGACTGGGGGGACTGGGAGTGGGGGTGGGAGCGGGGGTGGGTGAACCTGGGGGGGTGTGAGCGCTCACCTGAGGGTGTGAGCGCTCACCTGAGAGTGTGAGTGCTCACCTGAGGGTGTGTGTGCTCACCTGAGAGCGTGAGTGCTCACCTGAGAGCGTGCTCCCAGTCCGTGTGTCCCAGTGCTCCCAGTGCCCCCAGTGCTCCCAGTCCGTGTGTCCCAGTGCTCCCAGTTCCCCCAGTGCTCCCAGTGCCCCCAGTGCTCCCAGTCCGTGTGTCCCAGTGCTCCCAGTTCCCCCAGTGCTCCCAGTGCCCCCAGTGCTCCCAGTCCGTGTGTCCCAGCGCCCCCAGCCCCTGTCCCAGTGCCCCCGGTTCCCCCAGTGCTCCCAGTAAGCCCAGCCCGTGTGTCCCAGTGCAAGCGCGTGTTCGGCGGCCCCGCCGCGCTGCAGCTGAGCCTGGACGGGAAGCGGCTCTACGTGACCAACTCCTTCTACAGCACCTGGGACCGGCAGTTCTACCCCAGCCTGCTCAAGTGAGAATTCCCGCCGGGAAAAGGCGCCCCCGGGCCGGGGAGGGGGTGGGCAAGGGGCCGGGACCCCCCCGAGCCGGGCCGGGATTGAGCAGAGCCCGGGCTGAGCTCAGCCCTAAGGGGGTCCGGACTGGGCGGGCGCGGCCTGAGCTGCTCCGGGGGGATCTGGGGGGGAGAAGGGACCCCGAACCCGTCCTGAGCCAGTCCAGGGGATTTGGGATCCGAACCCGACCCCGAACCCGTCCTGAGCCAGTCCAGGGGATTTGGGATCCGAACCCGACCCCGAACCCGTCCTGACCCAGTCCAGGGGATTTGGGATCCGAACCGGACCCCGACCCCCTGAACTCGCCCCCATCCCCCCGGGACTCGCCCCCATCCCCACTGAACTCGCTCCCGACCCCCTGAACTCGCCCCCATCCCCCCGGGACTCGCCCCCATCCCCACTGAACTCGCCCCCATCCCCACTGAACTCGCTCCCGACCCCCTGAACTCGCCCCCATCCCCCCGGGACTCGCCCCCATCCCCCCGGGACTCGCCCCCATCCCCACTGAACTCGCCCCCATCCCCACTGAACTCGCTCCCGACCCCCTGAACTCGCCCCCATCCCCCCGGGACTCGCCCCCATCCCCCCGGGACTCGCCCCATCCCCACTGAACTCGCCCCCATCCCCCCGGGACTCGCCCCCATGCCCCCCGAAGTCGCCCCCCGCTCCCCCCCGGTCCCACCCCGCTGTCCCCCCGGGCCCGGGCGGGCTCTGGCGCTGTCCGCAGCGGCTCCGGGCGGGCTCCGGGCCGGCTCCCGGGGCTCGCAGTCGCCACGAGCCGCCGCTGTGGCCGCGCAGGGAGGGCTCGGTGATGCTGCAGCTCGACGTGGACACGGACAAGGGCGGGCTGGCCGTGAACAAAAACTTCCTGGTGGATTTCGGCAAGGAGCCGCACGGGCCGTGCCTGGCGCACGAGATTCGCTTCCCCGGCGGCGACTGCAAATGCGAGCCCCTGGCCTGAGGGAGCGAGCCCGGGTGATGGGATGTGGGGATATCCCGGGTTTGGGGTGTCCCGGGTGATGGGATGTGGGGATATCCCGGGTTTGGGGTGTCCCGGGTGATGGGATGTGGGGATATCCCGGGTTTGGGGTGTCCCGGGTGATGGGATGTGGGGATATCCCGGGTTTGGGGTGTCCCGGGTGATGGGATGTGGGGATATCCCGGGTTTGGGGTGTCCCGGGTGATGGGATGTGGGGATATCCCGGGTTTGGGGTGTCCCGGGTGATGGGATGTGGGGATATCCCGGGTTTGGGGTGTCCCGGGTGATGGGATGTGGGGATATCCCGGGTTTGGGGTGTCCCGGGTGATGGGATGTGGGGATATCCCGGGTTTGGGGTGTCCCGGGTGATGGGATGTGGGGATATCCCGGGTTTGGGGTGTCCCGGGTGATGGGATGTGGGGATATCCCGGGTTTGGGGTGTCCCGGGTGATGGGATGTGGGGATATCCCGGGTTTGGGGTGTCCCGGGTGATGGGATGTGGGGATATCCCGGGTTTGGGGTGTCCCGGGTGATGGGATGTGGGGATATCCCGGGTTTGGGGTTCCCGTTCCCGCTGCAATCTCGATCCCGCTCCGGGCAAAGCAGCGCCGGGACCCGCGGCTGTTCCTGGGATAACCCGGGACATTCCCTATCCCTATCCCGGGTCATTCCCTGTCCCTGTCCCAGGACATTCCCTGTCCTTATCCCGGGACATTCCCTGTCCCATCCCTGTCCTTATCCCGGGACATTCCCTGTCCCTATCCCGGGACATTCCCTGTCCCACCCCTGTCCCTATCCCGGGACATTCCCTGTCCCACCCCTGTCCCTGTCCCGGGACATTCCCTGTCCCATCCCTGTCCTTATCCCGGGACATTCCCTGTCCCTATCCCGGGACATTCCCTGTCCCACCCCTGTCCCTATCCCGGGACATTCCCTGTCCCTATCCCGGGACATTCCCTGTCCCACCCCTGTCCCTATCCCGGGACATTCCCTGTCCCGTTCCTATCCCAGCTCTGCTTTTCCCAAAATCTCAATAAAGTTTTTTCCTGCATCAGCCGAAGTTTCCCGAGCCTCATTTTCCGGGGGGGGGGGGTGGGGGGGGTGGGGAAGAACAAAAACAAAAACAAAAATCCCGGGATAAAACAACAACAAAAAAATTAAAAATAAAAAATCCCGGGCTGGGAAAGTCCAGATTTTTTTCCGGATGTTTTTCCAGATTTTTCCCGGATTTTTTTTTCCCGGAATTTCCCCCACTGTTCCATGAGGGGTTTTTTTGTGGGATTTTTTTTGGATCCCGATTTTCCAAAATTTTCCCACTCTTCCATGGGGTTTTTATTTGGGATGGTTGGATCTAAATTTTACAGAATTTTTTGAAAAATTTTTCCTCTCTTCCTTTTTTTCCTTTTTTTTTTTTTTCCGGATGGTTGGTTCTGGGTTTTCCAGAATTTTTGCAGTATTCTCCTGCTGTTCCATGGGGTTTTTTTGTGGGATTGCTGGATCCCGATTTTTCCGGGTTTTTTCCCAGAATTTTCCCGCTGTTCCATATTTTTTTTTTTTTTTTTGTGGGATTGATGGATCCAGGTTTTCCAGAATTTCTGCTCTGTTCCACTGGATTTTTTTTTTTTTTTTTTTTTTTTTTTTTTTTGTGGAATGGTTCGATCTGGGTTTTTTGGGAATTTTCCCAGAATTTTCCTGCTTTTCCACGTTTTTATTTTTATTTTTATTTTTATTTATATTTTTGTTTTTGTTTTTATTTTTATTTTTTTAGGATGGGATCCGTGCATTTCAGGCTCTCTGGGGAAATCGAGGATTATTATTATTTTTTTTTTTTTCAAGTGGGAAAAAAATTCCTTGGGATCATCATCACCTTTGCACACTCACCCACGTGACCCTCCCTCGCACACCCACCCACGTGACCCCATCACGTGACCCTCCCTTGCACACTCACCCACGTGACCCCACCACGCGACCCTCCCTTGCACACTCACCCACGTGACCCCACCATATGGCTTCTTTTACACACCAACCACACGTGACCCCATCACGTGACCCCCCTTGCACACTCACCCACGTGACCCCCCTGCACACTCACCCGCGGAACCCTCCCTTGCACAGGCACCTCACGTGACCCCCCATCACGTGACCCCCCTTGCACACTCACCACGTGTTTCCCCCCCTCACGTGACCCGCTTGCACACTCGCCGCACACCCGTCTCCCCTCGCCCCGCCCGCCCCGACCAATCAGATCGCTGTTGCCAGGCAGATTTCAGCCCCTCCCTCCCCGCCGCATCCGGCCGCTCACCTCCAGCCGAGGGGAGGGAGGGGGACCGAGCTCAGCCAATCACAGCCGCGGCTTCCGCCGTATCCGGGCAGACCAGCGGCGCCGCGGCCAATCAGAAAAAAGAAGGGGCCGCGCGCGCGGCGAGCGAGGGGCGCGTTCACTTTCGGTTCGCGCGGGGGGCGCGGGGCACGTGGCGGGACCCCTCCCCTCCCCCCCCCCCCTTTTTTTTTTTTGGGACACCCCCCCCCCCCCCCCCCCCGAACAGGACGGGACCAGGTGGGTGCGGGGCTGGCGGGGGGTGGGGACAGGGTTGGGGACACCCCGGGGTCGCGGTGCGGGAGGGGGGTCCCGGCTCCCGGACACCCCGCGGGCCGCGGGGGAGGGCGATGGTGGCCCCGGGGGTCGCTTCCGGTTGCCTCGCGGCCCCCGGGGGTCGTTTCCGGTGGCCTCGTGGCCCCCGGGGGTCGCTTCCTGGTGTCCCATGTCGCCGTGGCCCGGGGGTCCCTTCCTGGCTGTCCCACGGTCCCCGGGATCCCTTCCGTTTGCCCCATGGCCTCGGGAATCACTTCCGGGTGGCCCTGTGGCCGTGTGGGTCTGCTCCTGGTGTCCCCATGTCCCCCTGTCCCTGGGGACCCTGTCCTGATGTCCCCCGTCCCTGATGTCCCCTGTCCCTGATGTCCCCTGTCCCTGATGTCCCCCCGTCCCTGATGTCCCCTGTCCCTGATGTCCCCTGTCCCTGATGTCCCCTATCCCTGATGTCTCCTGTCCCTGGTGTCCCCCTGTCCCTGATGTCCCCTGTCCCTGGTGTCCCCCTGTCCCTGATGTCCCCTATCCCTGATGTCCCCCTATCCCTGATGTCCCCCGTCCCTGATGTCCCCCTGTCCCTGATGTCCCCTGTCCCTGATGTCCCCCTGTCCCTGATGTCCCCCGTCCCTGATGTCCCCCTGTCCCTGATGTCCCCCCGTCCCTGATGTCCCCCGTCCCTGATGTCCCCCTGTCCCTGATGTCCCCTATCCCTGATGTCCCCCGTCCCTGATGTCCCCTGTCCCTGATGTCCCCTGTCCCTGATGTCCCCTATCCCTGATGTCTCCTGTCCCTGGTGTCCCCCTGTCCCTGATGTCCCCTATCCCTGATGTCCCCCTATCCCTGATGTCCCCCGTCCCTGATGTCCCCCTGTCCCTGATGTCCCCTGTCCCTGATGTCCCCCTGTCCCTGATGTCCCCCCGTCCCTGATGTCCCCCGTCCCTGATGTCCCCCTGTCCCTGATGTCCCCTGTCCCTGATGTCCCCCCGTCCCTGATGTCCCCCGTCCCTGATGTCCCCTATCCCTGATGTCCCCTGTCCCTGATGTCCCCTGTCCCTGATGTCCCCCTGTCCCTGATGTCCCCTATCCCTGATGTCCCCCTGTCCCTGATGTCCCCCGTCCCTGATGTCCCCTGTCCCTGATGTCCCCTATCCCTGATGTCCCCCTGTCCCTGATGTCCCCTATCCCTGATGTCCCCTGTCCCTGATGTCCCCCTGTCCCTGATGTCCCCTGTCCCTGATGTCCCCCTGTCCCTGATGTCCCCCTGTCCCTGATGTCCCCTATC